>NC_143422.1:16773235-16928529 GCF_059467195.1 Physcomitrium patens | reverse complement strand
ATCAATAAGCGGAAGCAGCATTTGAAGCCTTGAAGACATCGTTTGTCTCTGCACCAGTCTTATATCGTGTTGACTTTTCCAAGGCATTTTTTATGGAAACAGATGCATCAGATTTTGCCTTGGGTGCAGTTTTATCACAAATGGGAACAGATGACAAACTTCATTCGATAGCTTTTCATTCAAGAAAATTCTCAGCAACCGAGATCAATTATGAGATCCACGATAAAGAACTTCTTGCGATCATGGATTCCTTTCAAGAATGGCATCATTATCTAGAAGGCGCTTCTAGTCCAGTCACTGTGTATATAAATCACAAGAACCTCGAGTATTTCATGTCAACACGCGTATTGAATCATCGTCAAGCTCGTTCGAGTATGTCTTTGTCAAGATTGGAGTTCATTATCACTTATCGGCCAGGAAAACAACAAGGTTTGTCTGATGCCCTATCTAGACGTTCTTATTTTGCACCAAAAGAAGGAGATGCAGCTTTTGAGCAACAAAGAACGGTCCTCTTGAAACCGGAGCAATTTCATCTCTGAGCAATGAAATCAACATTGACTGTTGATTCAACTTTTCTCAAGCAAATCCAGTCTAGTATGTCCTCAGACCCTCTTGTTCATGATATCAAGAATAATTCTTCGAAGTCTCATGATCCTTCTAAGTTCGAGTTCAAGAATAATCTATTATATTTTGAAGGACGCCTATATGTTCCAGAAAGAGAAGCACGTTTACGTGTTCTTCAAGCACGTCATGACTTTCCAGCAGTAGGGCACTTTGGATATAATAAGACTTTGGAACTCATATCAAGAGATTTTTGGTGGCCACAAATGTGGAAGACAGTCAAAGACTTTGTACAATCATGTGATATTTGTTCAAGATCAAAAATTCCTCGTCATCGACCTTACGGACTTCTTTAGCCATTACCTATACCAGAGCAACCATGGTCTTCTGTTTCTATGGATTTCATCACAAATCTTCTAAGCTCAAGATCTTATGATTCTATATTTGTGATAGTAGATCGTTTCACCAAGATGGCACATTTTGAGCCATGTACAAAATCTATCACAGGTGAAGAAACAGCTAAGCTTTTCATTGATAATATCTATCGCTATCATAGATTACCTAAAGATATCATATTGGATAGGGGAACTTAATTTGTGTCATGATTTTGGAGGACCGTTTTGAAAATTTTAAAAGTGGACATAAAGCTATCTTCGACTTTCCATCCTCAAACTGATGGACAAACAGAGCACGTAAACCAAGTCTTGGAGCAATATTTAAGGTGTACTATCAACTACCAACAAGATGATTGGACAACCCTTCTGCCATTGGCAGAGTTTGCTTATAATAATACGGTACATTCTTCTACGCAACAAACACCTTTCTTTGCTAATTATGGCTATCATCTACGACTTGATACTTTTGATTTTTCAAAAGTTGATAATCCTGCAGCAGAAGATATGGCAAATCGGTTGTCAGAGTTACATGCAATAACGAAGACGCAATTGAAGGAAGCTCAAGAACGACAAAAGATAAATGCAGATCTATATCGTAAGGAACAACCTGTGAAGGACAAGAACTCGATGAAAGCTAAAGAGTAAGTGAGACTTTTCTCGAAGAAATAGGACAAAATAGAAATATGTATATTAAGAAAGAAATTAGAATGTCTATTGCCAAAATACACGAAAACTAGAGACCCTTGAAACTAGACTAGAAGCAAGAAAGGAGTTGACAAGAGTGAAGAGGGCTTCACTCTTGCCTCTATATATACTATCTAATTAGAAGCCACATGGCGATGTTCTATAAGACCTCCAATATATGTTGACTTTCTAAGCCACATGCCTTTGCTTGCAAGGCAAGTTTTCTATGGATGGACCACGTAGTTAGCTTATTCTTTAAGCTTCCAACATGTGTGGCACATGGCTAACTTGTTGACCAAGTTTGTAGCCTAAAAGTCAACTAGAGACTCCTATAAAGTCAAAGCAGCGTCTATGAAGCTTCTAAGAAGCTTCTCTAGAAGATATTACACAATTAACCTACTTTTATCTACTTTTACATACTTTTATCTATTCATATAGGTAATTATATGTATGTCCGTGACATTACCCCCCCTTCTATGGACGAGTTCCACGAGGAGCGGTGATTATATATTGAGAAAATCTAATATGCGGCGAATTGTATTTGCTACATACTCTGATCTTTGTTCTCTTCGAAGATAGTTGATGGGGCCTCTTAGCCATCGATAGTGTCCCATTCCAGGGCGAGAAGACCACCCTGTTATTTGATCACTGTTGAGGCCTTCATAACTTCCTTCAAATAATACATTTGAAACACCATCAGGAGTCGTTCCTATCTCCAATAATATCACCAAACATCGAGAATCTCTTCCAAGGTCGTGATACCAAATGCGTTGTATCTCACCATCTATTCGAGGAAGAACATGTCGTTCTTGAGGGTCTTCATCTCGGTTGCGTCGTCTTGAAGGTTGTGACAATCGCAATGTCTCATCCGGTAAGTCAGCAAACGAAGGTTCTTGAGTTGAATCCGCTGGTTGTTGGCTCTCCATCTAATAAGCATCTCAAATGCAAAGAAGTTACAAACAAGGATAGGAAATTGAATGTTATCTTGCCTCAATCTTGTCTCTTTTATAAGAGAGATTTTCATCTTGGTTTTGATGGATGTCGTTGATGAAAAACTTTGACTTTAGTTGATGCATTTGCTAGATTCCTGGATGGCTCCCATGTGCGCTCACTAATATCATATCCGTGCCAATGAACAAGATATTCCAGCTTATTTCGGCGCCGCCTTGAGTCTAATATCTCTTCCACCTCAAATTCTTCATTATTATCTACTTCTATAGGAGGCGGTGGCATTTGTCTTCTTCCTTGTATATCCACTGTCTTATATGGTTCAAGAAGAGACACGTGGAATACAGGATGGATCTTCATTGACTCCGGTAGATGTAACCGATATGCAACTGGGTTGATCTGTTCAGAAACAGAAAAGGGGCCAAGCCTACGATAGTCCAATTTGTCACAAGGTCGAATGGTCTTGATATTGCGACGAAGTAGCCATACCTTATCACCTACGTTGAGTTGTGGTTGCTCTTTACGATATACATCTGTATTTATCTTTTGTCGTTCTTGAGCTTTCTTCAACTGCGCCTTCATTATTGCATGTAACTCTGACAATCGATTTGCCATATCTTCTGCTGCAGGATTATCAACTTTTGAACAATCAAAAGTATCAAGTCGTGGATGATAGCCATAATTAGCAAAGAAAGGTGTTTGTTGCGTGGAAGAATGTACTGTATTATTATAAGTAAACTCTGCGAATGGTAGAAGGATTGTCCAATCATCTTGTTGGTAGTTGATGGTACACCTTAAATACTGTTCCAAGACTTGGTTTACGCGCTCTGTTTGTCCATCAGTTTGAGGATGGAAAGCTGAAGATAGCTTTATGTCCACTTTTAAAATCTTGAAAAGAGTCCTCCAGAATCTCGACACAAATTGAGTTCCCCTATCCGATATGATATCTTTAGGTAATCCATGATAGCGATAGATATTATCAATGGAAAGCTTAGTTGTTTCTTCACCTGTGATAGATTTTGTACATGGCATAAAATGTGCCATCTTGGTGAAACGATCTACTATCACAAATATAGAATCATAAGATCTTGAGTTTGGAAGATCTGTGATGAAATCCATAGAAACAGAAGACCATGGTTGTTCTGGTATAGGTAATGGCTGAAGAAGTCCGTAAGGTCGATGTCGAGGAATTTTTGATCTTGAACAAATATCACATGATTGTACAAAGTCTTTGACTGACTTCCACATTTGTGGCCACCAAAAATCTCTTGATATGAGTTCCAGAGTCTTATTATATCCAAAGTGACCTGCTGCTGGAAAGTCATGACGTGCTTGAAGAACACGCAAACGTGCTTTTCCTTCTGGAACATATAGGCGTCCTTCAAAATATAATAGATTATTCTTGAACTCGAACTTAGAAGAATCATGAGACTTGAAAATTTTTCTCGATATCATGAACAAGAGGGTCTGAGGACATACTGGATTGGATTTGCTTGAGAAAAGTTGAATCAACAGTCAGTGTTGATTTCACTGCTCGGAGATGAAATTGCTCCGGTTTCAAGAGGACCGTTCTTTGTTGCTCAAAAGCTGCATCTCCTTCTTTTGGTGCAAAATAAGAACGTCTAGACAGGGCATCGGACAAACCTTGTTGTTTTCCTGGCCGATAAGTGATAATGAAGTCGAATCTTGACAAAGACATACTCCAACGAGCTTGACGACAATTCAACACGCGTGCTGACATGAAATACTCGAGGTTCTTGTGATCTGTATACACAGTGACTAGACTAGAAGCACCTTCTAGATAATGACACCATTCTTGAAAAGAATCCACGATTGCAAGAAGTTCCTTATCGTGGATCTCATAATTGATCTTGGCTGCTGAGAATTTTCTTGAATGAAAAGCTATCGGATGAAGTTTGTCATCTGTTCCCATTTGTGATAAAACTGCACCCAAGGCAAAATCCGATGCGTCTGTTTCCATAAAAAATACCTTGGAAAAGTCAACACGATATAAGACTGGTGCAGAGACAAACGATGTCTTGAAGGCTTCAAATGCTGCTTCCGCTTCTTGATTCCATTGAAATTTATCTTTACTAGTCAAGCGTGTAAGTGGAGCTGCAACTCGTGAGAAGTCTTTGATGAAGATCCGATAGTAATTGGCAAATCCCAAGAAACATTGGACATCTCTTACAGTCTTTGGAATCTTCCAATCCATGATTGTTTGGACTTTCTTAGAATCCATTATAAGACCATCATTTGAAATGATGTATCCTAAAAAGTCAACTTGAGTAGTGTGAAATACACACTTTTCTATCTTGGCGTACAATCCTGCATCTCTAAATTTTTGTAATACTTGACGAACATGTATTTCATGTTCTTCAACATTCTTAGAATAAATCAGGATATCGTCTAGGTAGCAGACGACAAAATTGTCTAAGAATTCACGAAATACATCATTCATGAGATGTTGAAAAGCAGCTGGTGCATTCGTGAGTCCAAAAGGCATGACATTGTATTCAAAGTGTCCGTACGTGGTTCGAAACGTTGTCTTCTATTCATCTCCTTCTTTGATCCGTACTAGATTATATGCTCCTCTTAGATCTATTTTTGTATAGATCTTAGCTTGATTTAACTGGTCAAGGAGTCCTGATATCAAAGGTAATGGATACCTGTTCTTGATTGTGATCTTGTTGAGTCCTCGATAATCAACACACATTCGTAAAGATCCATCTTTTTTCTTTACGAATAGAATTGGAGCTCCTGCTGGAGATTTTGAATGGCGTATGAAATTCTTCGCTAAATTCTTGTCAATATATGTCTTGAGTTCAGCCAACTCATCTTGCGATAAACTGTAAATTGGTCCAAATGGTGGCTGAGTTCCTTCCTTGAGATCGATTGAACAATCGTATGGACGATGCTCGGGAAGAATATCTCCATTTTTTTTCTCAAAAACGTCTTGATAATCTTGATATTGACTTGGAATGCCACTTGAAGTCTTTACGCTTTCAGAAATAGGTGCAGCATAAATAGCAAAAGTTGATCCTTCTTTTGCTGCGTGTATAAATGCTTTTGCACCTATAAGTGCGGGTTTTACTATACTAGACTCATGGTTTTTTACTTGATTAATAGAACTGTTACTAATGCTCCGAGGAAAATCAAGTTTACGAGAAATCCAATCTATTCGAGGATTATACTTTTCTAACCATGATAAGTCTAAAATTATTGGATTAGAGGGAGATCTAATTATATTAAAAATTACGCAACTACTATGACCATTTATTACTACATCTACAGGAAGTGTTTCGTGAGTTACATCTCCAGAAGACAACGGACGACCATCTATGACTTCTACGTGTACAGGTTTAGTTTTTTGTATTAATGATATTCTATGACATCTAGCAAATTCTTCATCTAAAAAACAAGCTGAGGCTCCTGAATCTATCAAGGCAGAGGCTTTGTAATTATTAGGTCCTAAACGCACATCTATTATAAAACAAGGAGATGGTTCTGAGGAGAGGATAGGACCTTCATTAGAAGTTGTACAAGATTCCAGCCGCACGGTTTCTATTGTAGCTGGACGTACTCGTTTTCCGACATACTGTCTTCTTTGACAGCCGTACTCCTCATTTTGTAGTTACGTCGCTTCTTTGGACAATGTTGAGCAGTGTGCTTAGGTTCTCCACAATATAAGCACAATCCTTCTTGTCGACGACGAGACTTTTCTTGCTCATTAAGAGGTTTGAAACGTACCGCATCAATTTGCATATCCTCTACTTCTGAAGGTATGTGTTGAGGAGACGTCGATGTTGCCATTGAATTGTAGTAACGTTGAGGCCTACTTGTGTGACTCTCGGATCGAAATTCAAAAAGTCGATTGTCGCACTTCACAGCAAAGTCAATTGCTTGACTTAATGTTTGAGGATCAGGTAAATTAAGCATCAATTTCTTTACCTCATATTGTAATCCGTAGAGAAATTGACTCACAAGTGCGGCATCATTCCACTTGATATCAGTTGCAAGTTGTCGAAATTGTGAAGCATATAATGTTACTGATCGATTGCCTTGTCGCAAAATATGGATCTTGTTGGTTGCAACACGAATTGCATCATGTTCTCCAAACATGGATCGAAACTCCGCCAAAAAAGCCTCCAGATTATCCAATATTGGATCTCGTCGTTCAAGAAAAGATGAAAACCATGACAATGCTGAACCTGAAAGAAGTGTACCAATGAATCTAACTTGTGACCCTGGAGTTGGATAGCTCTAGGGTTGAAGTTCAATCACTAATTGGACCTGATTGATGAATCCTCGAAACTTGGATCTGGTACCATCAAACTTCTCGGGCAAGGCCACTCTCGGTTCTCTAACACTCGAAGGGTGTTCCATTCTGGGAGAAGGGACATGGTTTGGTGCAGATGTTGAAGCAGCCCCAATCATCTCTATATCTTCACTTCCTACCATTCTTGTTGCTCCTTGTGGTGGTAAATTGAGTTGATGCATCGCAAGCATTAACTCCCTCAATTGTTCTTGCATCTGTGCCATTGCACTCTTCATTTCAACAAGCTCTGCCATAGTAGCACTTAGAAAAGAGAAGATGTCTAATAACGCTCAAAACAAATAGAAGAGAGGAATTGATAACAAAGAAAATACTATGAACAATATCAGTTTAAAAGAGGGTAATCCGCAACTTCTAATGCGCTTATGTCTTATCAAGAAAAAGGGGTAATCCACTCTTAATCAAGAAAAGACAAAGCTCTCATATTGTAAGTGGACTCTTGTCAATCTGTCAAGGACAAGAACTCGATGAAAGCTAAAGAATAAGTGAGACTTTTCTCAAAGAAATAGGACAAAATAGAAATATGTATATTAAGAAAGAAATTAGAATGGCTATTGCCAAAATACAAGAAAACTAGAGACCCTTGAAACTAGACTAGAAGCAAGAAAGGAGTTGACAAGAGTGAAGAGGGCTTCACTCTTGCCTCTATATATACTATCTAACTAGAAGCCACATGGCGATATTTTATAAGACCTCCAATATATGTTGACTTTCTAAGCCACATGCCTTTGCTTGCAAGGCAAGTTTTCTATGGATGGACCACGTAGTTAGCTTATTCTTTAAGCTTCCAACATGTGTGGCACATGGCTAACTTGTTGACCAAGTTTGTAGCCTAAAAGTCAACTATAGACTCCTATAAAGTCAAAGCAGTGTCTATGAAGCTTCTAAGAAGCTTCTCTAGAAGATATTACACAATTAACCTAGTTTTATCTACTTTTACATACTTTTATCTATTCATATAGGTAATTATATGTATGTCCGTGACACAAACACAACTCAACGTAGGTGATAAGGTATGGCTACTTCGTCGCAATATCAAGACTACTAGATCTTGTGACAAGTTGGACTATCGTAGGCTTGGCCCCTTTTCTGTTTCTGAACGGATCAATCCAGTTGCATATCGGTTACATCTACAGGAGTCAATGAAGATCCATCCTGTATTCCACGTGTCTCTTCTTGTACCATATAAGACAGTGTATATACAAAGAAGAAGACAAATGCCACCGCCTCTTATAGAAATAGATAATAATGAAGAATTTGAGGTGGAAGAGATATTAGACTCAAGGCGGCGCCGAAATAAGCTAGAATATCTTGTTCATTGGCGCGGATATGATATTAGTGAACGCACATGGGAGCCATCCAGGAATCTAGCAAATGCATCAGCTAAAGTCAAAGTTTTTCATCAACGACATCCATCAAAACCAAGATGAAAATCTCTCTTATAAAAGAGACAAATTGAGGCAAAATAACATTCAATTTCCTATCCTTGTTTGAATCTTCTTTGCATTTGTGACGCTAATTAGTTGGAGAGCCAACAACCAGCGGATTCAACTCAAGAACCTTCGTTTGCTTACTTGTCGGACGAGACATTACGATTGTCACAACCTTCAAGACGACACAATCGAGATGAAGATCTTCAAGAACGACATGTTCTTCCTCGAATAGATGGTGAGATACAACGCGTTTGGTATCACGATTTGGGAAGGGACTCCCGATGTTTGGTGATTTTGCTAGAGGTAGAAACAACTCCTGATGGTGTTCCAAATATTCTATTCGAAGGAAGTTACGAAGGCCTCAATAATGATCAAATAATTGGGTGGTCTTCCCTCCCTGGTATGGGACACTACTGATGTTTGAGAGGCCCTATCAATCATCTTCAAAGAGAACAGAGATCAGAGTATGTGGCGAATACAATTCGTCGCATCATAGATTTCCTCAACATATGATGACCACTCCTCGTGGAACTCGTCTCTAGAAGGGGGGGGTAATGTCACGGCCATAATCATGTAAGCTAATAATTACATATAGAAATAGGTAGAAGTAAGTAAAAGTAGATAAAAGTAAGTTAATTGTATAATATTTAATATAGAAGCTTCCTAGAAACTTCCTAGACACTGCTTTGACTTCATAGGTGTCTTTAATTGACTTTTTGGATTAGAAACGTGGTCAACAAGTTGGCCATGTACCACACATGTTGTTAGCTTGAAGATCAAGCTAACTATGTGGCCCACACGTAGAAAAACTTACCTTGTAAGTTAAGGCATGTGTCCTACAAAGTCAACACATATTGGAGGTCCTATAGAACGTCACCACGTAGCCTCTAGTTAGATAGTATATATAGAGACAAGAGTGAAGGCTTCTTCACTCTTGTCAACTCCTTTTTTGCTTCTAGTCCAGGTTCAAGAGTCTTTAGTTTCTTGTCTTTTGGCAATAGCCATTCCAGTTTCCTTTTAATATACCTACTTGTTTATATTTTGACTTATTATATCGAGATAGCCTTTTTGTGTATATTTTCCCTCATCGAGTCTTTGTCCTTGACACTCATTGAACAAACATGAAAACAAGAGAACATGAGAATAATAAAATATGGATGAAGAAGAGAATGGATGGATGGTAGTGCCAAAGATTTTGGTACTCAACAACACATGTTTCTACTAATATGCATATATTAATACTTTAAATATCTAAATACACACTAAATAAAACTATGTCTATACAAATTGATTTATTTATTGTGATTTGAAATTAATTTCTTTCAAGATTTTTATTTTAAAAAAAATTATTAATTTTACAATGATTTGTTTGAAGCCTCTTATACAAAATGATTACATAATTTGTTTTATATATTTTAAGTAAAGTATTTTAAAAATTATAATATATTTTTGATAATTATGGCTTTTGATCCACTAATGTGTGTATGTGTATATATATATATATATATATATATATATATATATGTGTGTGTGTGTGTGTGTGTGTGTGTGCTAAGAAGAACAAGAGAGCAAGAAAATTTGTCATAAACATTCAATCTATCTAATTTCAATAAAAATTATTTTTAACTTTTTATTTTTTTTGAAGTTTTAGTTCAATGAATTTTGAATGAATTGACATACTGTCTCAAATGTATTTCAAAAAAAGAAACATAATTTAGTTTGGACTATTGACTTCAATAAGAAAAGGTTGCAAATATATTTGAAAACCCTTTAATATTCATTGCCACATAAGTGGTTTTTGAATATGTTATGGATTTTTAATTCTCTAAATCATATATCTCTTTACTCACAAGCAACATACCAATATTATTATAGAATAAAATAAAATATATAAATGCCCTTTGTGCCTAGGCTTTAATTACCATTGCTAAATAGTGAACTAAAAATCTACAAATCTCATAGTGCGGTGATAGGATTCAATATACAACCCCTATAGCCGCTCCGCCTTGAACACCGTCCACACCGTTACCATTTTAGGGTTTCGGGTACCGTAACGTCAGTTTCTCGACGTTTATTTGTTTTGTTTTCTGTTTGTCTGGAGCCTGGGGTGATGGTGAGCAGTAGCGAAGTACTAGATTGTATTGCAGCGGACTACGTTCACTGCATCGCCAGAAATTGATTTTCTGAAGACTGGCGCGCGGAGTCAGCAGTAGCAGGACACCTCGGGACGTGGTGGAATACACGGAGGTGCGGCGAAAAGGAATCGCCATCAAATATATCCCGCCCGAAAGCCAAATACCCAAAAAACAAATAACGCTCCGGAGGTGCGGATGTACTACTCCCCGCCGATTCCTGCCATCGCAGCCCTGCCCTGCGCTAGAAAATGACGCCTCGCACCTTTCCCCCTCGTTTTCAAACCCAGTCAGTGTTGTGGGGTGGATCATGCCCTTACGATCCCGTGCCAGCACGTTACCCCCCCTTCCCATTCTATCGAAATGAATCAACTCCAGCGCACAATTTTCTAGCAACATTCGAAGGGAGGAAGGAAGCGAGGCAGGTGAGGGGAGCAGTGGTGGATAAGAGCGTCCATTTCTTCATCGCCATGTCTCTACGATTTCCGAGGAAAAAATAAATTCGGTCCCATGTCGGAGATTGAATGCACCTCGACTTGAATGGCAAGAGAAATCAATTTTCTCGCGACTTTTTTTTCTTTCCCTTCCTACCCATTTGTCTATCTGTCTTTTCCTCGGCGCATGACCCAACCCTCCATCAATAATATTCATATTAAGAATATTGGTAAGAAGGTAGAAGAAGAAGAATACGTAGAATAAGAAAAAAACACGAAACAAAACCTCCATGCACGGTGCACGCGTCTCGGCCTCCATTTCTCCTTCTATTGAAACAAAAGTAGAAGAAGAAGAAACAGAAACAGAAAACTATCCCTTCTATGCATTTTATAAACAAGTTTTGCTGTACTTAAAACATGGAAGGAATGAAATTATGTTAGTAATAATAACAAAAGGTTAAATGTTTGTTTGTTTGTTTTTTTTTGTTGTGTTTTGTTATATTCAATCAATTCATTGATGGATTTTGGATTTGGTTTTTTTGAAGTTAAACTATTGTTTTGAGCTGTGGTACTGGATTTCATGAGCAAGTCTTTTTAATGCAGGCCATTGGGAATTTTGTTCTATATTGTGTAATATAGGGTACACCTTGTCCCACTTGTTTGCATGTTAGACTTAATATAGGAAACAAATGAATATGAATGTGAATAGAGCCGCACAAAAGGGGCAGCTATGCATTTAAAGCTCGATAACTACTTTCTAACATCTCAAAATTGAAATTTTATAATCGTAAGTTTCAAAATTATTCTCTCATTTTCTTGGTTTAGAACACAATTTTTGATGATTTCATGGCAAATGTCCTACATTAGAAAAAAAACAGTCCTTCATTTAAAGGGCTTGTAGATGAGTTTTTCAAAGTATTGTTCTATAAGCCAAAGTGATGATTTTTAAATCATTATGACGCAAGTTGCATCTCACTATAAATAATTGTGTAATAAAGTTTCCCATTCTAGAAATGTTTGTCAAACAGTTTATTAAATTTTTAATACAATATATATATATATATATATATATATGTGTATTTTTTTTAACTTTCAAGAGATTCTTAAGGATTCCAATAACCTAAAAATGATGATATAATTGAGAAATGAATTAATTCATTGGTTACTATAAAAATATCTAAAAAATACTAAAGATTAGATTTTTTGTATTATTATAATATCATTTTGCTCTTGTGAAAAATATTCTAAAATAATGATTTAGTAAACCATTTCTTTGTCATTTCAAAGAGTCATCTATTGTCATAAAACTATTAGAATTTATAATTAATAATGAATAAGCTATAAAACTTTATCAATTAAAGATGTGTAAATCATATCTTTATATTATAATTTTTTGTAAATAAAAATCATAAAACATAGTGTAAAAATACAAAGAAGATAAAATTTATTCCTAATAACAAGTTTATGGTATCTTAGTGTATAATCTCTACTCTAATATTATTATTATTTTTTTAATCTAATATCATTTTCAATTAATCTTGTCTCTTAAGTCTTAGATTACTTATTTTTGCAACAATATCTTGCTACAATATGTATGTATCTTGTTCATTTATCTTACATACTTTTCTTCTTAAATTATTGTTTTAAATTAAAATACATCAATTAACATAAAATGATATATTTGTACTACTATACATCATAAAGATAGTAATAAAAATGGAATCGTGCATTGTATAAATCATTGTAATTAAAGTAAATTTCTTCAAGTAATTTTAATAGTTTTTAAATTAATCATAATCAATAAATTACAGATTGGTTCAAACAAAAATTGTGCTTTATCTTGTGATTTAATTCAAAAATACATTATCTATGTCTTAATAAATATAATTATTTAATTTATATTTTTGAGTAATATTTTTAAAAGAACTTTATAGATAGAGTTTTCAATGAAGTATTATAAATTATAAAATTTTAATCATTATATATATATATATATATATATATATATATATGTGATAAATTCACTATAGGTGTTAATATTTAGCTTTATAATTAACAAGGTCTTTTACATTATTTTAAAGATTTTATATAAAATCGATTGTTAAAATATAAAAAAACTTAAATTACACTTAAAACAAGATAGTATTTATTATTGTATATTATAACAAAATGTGTTCTTTTTTGAAAGATTTTATGATTTATTATTTATAACTCTAATTTATTATTTTATTCAAAGATAACCTCATGTCAATTTTAAATGGTTTAAAGTTGCTAAAATTAATCTTTAAAAGTAAAACATATAGTACCAAGTGTCACGGACATACTCATAATTACATATACAAATATGTAGAAGTAAGTAAAAGTAGGTAAAAGTAAGTTAATTCTATAATATATGATATGGAAGCTTCCTAGAAGCTTCATAGACGTTGCTTTGACTTCATAGGTGTCTTTAATTGACTTTTTGGATTAGAAACGTGGTCAATAAGTTGACCATGTGCCACACATGTTGTTAGCTTGAAGACCAAGATAACTATGTGGCCCACACATAAAAAAACTTGCCTTGTAAGTCAAGGCATGTGTCCTACAAAGTAACCACATATTGGAGGTCCAAAAGAACGTCTCCACATAGCCCCTTGTTAGATGGTATATATAAAGACTAGAATGAAGCCTTCTTCACTCTTGTCAACTCCTTTCTTGCTTCCAGTCTAGTTTCAAGGGTCTCTAGTTTCTTTGTCTTTTGACAATAGTCATTCTAGTTTCTCTTTCAATATACATATTGATTTATTTATATTTTGTTAGCTTTCTTTGAATGAAGGCTCACTCGTCTGAATTACTTTTTCATCAAGTTCTTATCCTTGATAGATTGACAAGAGTACACCTACAATATCATAGCTTTGTCTAATCTTGATTAAGAATGGATTATCCTTTTTTTTTGATAAGATATAAGCATATTAGATGTTGTAGATTATCCTCTTCTGAACTGATATTGTCCTTAGTATTTTCTTTGTTCTCAAGTCCTTTCTCCTATTTGACTTAAGCGATATTAGACATCTTCTCTCTTCTAAGTGTTATCATAGCAGAACTTGTTGAAATGAAGAGTGCAATGGCACAAATGTAAGAGCAATTGAGAGAGTTAATGCTTGCGATGCATCAACTCAATTTACCACCACAAGGAACAACAAGATTGGCAGGAAGGGAAGATATAGAAATGATTGGAGCTGCTTCAACATCTGTACCAAATCATGTCCTTTTTTTTATGGTGGAATGCCCTTCAAGTGTTAATGAACCAAGAATTGTCCTACACGAGAAGTTTGATGGCACTAGATTCAAGTTTTAAGGATTTATCAATCAAGTATAACTTGTGATTGAAATTCAACTCCAAAGCTATCCAACTCTTGGATTGCAAGTTAGATTCATTCGTACGCTTCTTTCAGGTTCAGTAGTATCATGGTTTTCATCTTTTCTTGAACGAAAAGATCTAATATTGGATAATTTAGAGACTTTTCTAACAGAGTTTCGATCTATGTATGGAGAACATGATGCAATTCGTGTTGCAACTAATAAGATCCATATTTTACGACTAGGCAATCGATCAATAACGTTGTATGCTTCACAATTTTGTCAACTTGTAACTGATATCACGTGAGATGGTGTTGCACTTATTAGTCAATTTCTTTACGGATTACAATATGAGGTAAAAAAATTAATACTCAACTTACCTGATCCTCAAACATTGAGACAAGCGATTGACTTTGCTATGAAGTGCGACAATCACCTTTTGAAATTTTGATCTGAGAATCGTACAAGTGGACCTCAACGTTACTATAATTCAATGGCAATATCAACACCTTTTCAACACATACATTCGGAAGTAGAGGATTGTTAGGGACATAACCCTTAGAACCTTCTAGAGACAAGTTTCTAGAACCTTCTAAAAGCAAGTCTCTAGAATCTTCTAGAAGCAAGTCTTTGGAACCTTCTAAAAGCTTCCTAGTTGGTAGAAGTTGCTTGAGAAGCTTCCTAAATAGGATTATATATTGGAATCGAGGTTGAAGAGTTCTTCAGTCTCAACAACACATCTCTTGGAGCTCTAGCTCACCTCTCTGGTGTTGTTCTCATCTGATTAATCTAGTTCTTGCCAGTTCTTCTTGAACTTCTTGTTAGATCTCGAGTCTGTATTTCTGTGTCTGTGACAGTTTATCGAGACTATACTCACCTTAGATATCAGAGCTAGTTTCTTCTTTGTTAGAGTTTGGATTACCCCTCTGCTTGGAAGTGTACTAGCATTTTAAAGGTTGTGGATTACCCTCCTCTAAACTGATACTTCTTTTGTTACAATATTCGAGTCTTATTCTTCTTGGAGAGAGTGGATTACCCCTTTTCTTGAAGCTCTTAAGGCATTTTAGAGGTTGCGGAGTACCTTCCTCTAAACCAATATTGTCTTCTTGTAGAGTCATTTTTGTCCTTCTCTTAGAGTGGCTGGGGGCCAAGACATTAGTATGACAGAAAGTTTGGAGTCCAAGTTGGATGCTATCATGAATGCTCTTGCTACGTTATCACAAAGAACTGTAGAGATTGAAGGAGTCATGGCAAGGCTTCATAATGATGGAGTATTTGAGATGGCACAATCTAAGTTGTACCAGCCTCAAACTTCTGCACTTGGAGAAGCAACTTTGCCTTAGGTTCGACTAGCACCGCTGGTTCTACAACATAAAGAGTCCCGAGTTAGTCTTCCGGACAAGTTCGATGATACGCGTTCCAAGTTTCGAGGATTCGTCAACCAAATGAGGTTGATAATAATTTTAAAGCCCGTATGCTATCCAACGGAGGAGCCACGTGTTGGGCTTGTTGGAACCTTACTTACATGACAAGCTCTATCATGGTGTGCTCTTTTGTTTGAGAAACGATCATCCATACTAAACAACTTTGAAACCTTTTTGGAGGCATTTGCGGAAGCATTTGGTGAACACGACAAGGTTCGATGGGCTACAACAAAGATCCGGTCACTACGACAAGGGATGCGCTTTACATCAGTCTATACATCGGACTTTAGGCAGTTAGCATGCGACATCAATTGGGACGAAGAAGCGTTGATGAGTCAATTCTATTGGGGTTTAAGAGATGATGTGAAGGATTTTCTGTTAACTCTTCCTAATTCGCAAACGCTCAACGAAGCTATTAGCCAAGCTATGAAGTGCGATTACCGCTAATTCCAACGCCACCAAGATCAACGTTTAAGACAATATATGATTCGCCACGTCCCAATTATGTCGGCAAGCAGTGTGAATTCACATTCAGAGATAGAAGACATGCAAATTGCTGTGGTACGTGTCAAATCCCTTACTCTAGAAGAAAAAAAGCGGCGTATGGAGGAAGGTCTATACTTGTATTGCGGTGAAGAAGGCCACAAAGTTAGAAACTGCCCCAAGAAGTAAAATTGACGTTTTGTCAAGATTAAGGGCGTGTTTATTCAGGAAAACGAGGATGCCGAGCCACAGAACCTTAACATTATTAGATTCAAGAGCATCTGCTTGTTTCTTAGACAAAGAATTGACGAAGCATCATAAGATCCCTTTAGTACAAAAATCCAAACCTGTTCACGTTGAGATCATAGATGGAAGACCTTTATTGTCTGGTAGTGTCACCCATGAATCAGAACCTATAGAAGTGACGTTTAAGGGCCATAGTAGTCATATTATTTTCAATATTATTAGAACCCCATCAAATCCTATTATTTTTGGTCTTTCTTGGTTGGAAAAGCATAACCCATCCATAGATTGGAAGTTACGAAAGATGACCTTTCCCACAAAACCACCCAAAAGCAAGCCTAGTAGAAAACCTCGAATAGAGAAATCCTTATTTATTGGAGCAAGAGCATTTATAAGATCGTCTAAGGAAGGCACACCGATTGTCATTTATGCGGCTCCATCTACTGGGGAGAAGATCTCGACAGCAAGTATACCGGAGCAATATAAGGATTTTAAAGATGTGTTTCAAAAGAAAAATGCCGACATGCTACTGGAACACAGACCATATGATTGCACCATAGACTTACAGGAAGGAGCACAACCACCTTTTGGCCCAATCTACAATCTATCGCAGACGGAGTTGGCGGAGTTGCAGAAGTACATCGACGAGAATCTAGCCAAGAATTTCATCCGTCATTCAAAATCATCAGTTGGAGCACCCATCTCATTTCTGAAGAAGAAAGATGGCTCATTGCGGATGTGCGTGGACTATTGAGGCCTCAACAAGGTAACATAGAAGAATCGTTACCCGTTATCTTTGATTTTTGGTCTCTTAGAACAACTTGGACGTACAATGATCTTTACAAAAATTGATCTAAGGGGAGCTTACAACCTCGTACGAATCAAAGAAGGAGATGAGTGGAAGACAACGTTCCGTACAAGGTATGGCCATTTTGTGTATAATGTCATGCCTTTTGGTCTTATCAATGCTCCAGCGGTCTTTCAACATATGATGAATGACATTTTTCGAGAGTACCTTGACGATTTTGTTGTCATCTATTTGGATGATATTTTGATATTCTCCAAAAATGAGGAAGAGCATGAAAAGCTCGTTCGTTTGGTCTTAGAGAAACTACGCGAGCGAGGACTATATGCCAAGTTGGAAAAGTGTTTATTTCACCAAATAGTGATGGAGTTTTTGGGATTCATTGCGACTACGGAAGGCTTGAAGATGGACCCCAAGAACGTGGAAGCACTCGTGTCCTGGGAGGTTCTGAAGATGGTGAGAGACGTACAATGCTTTCTTGGCTTTACCAACTTCTATCGAATCTTCATCAAGAATTACTCTCAAGTTGTTGCTCCTCTCACTCGGTTGACATGCAAGGATAAGCTGGAATGGGGACCTCTAGCGGAGAAGGCATTTCAAGACCTGAAGACCACATTTACTACGGCTCCAATCTTGGTACATCTAGACTTTACAAAGGCCTTTTATTTAGAAACTGATGCTTCGGATTTTACTTTGGGAGCTGTACTTTCATAAATGGGAGAAGACAAGAAGCTCCATCTGGTTGCATTCTATTCTCGAAAGTTCTCTGCTGCTGAAATCAATTATGAGATCTACGATAAGGAACTTCTTGCTATAGTGGATTCTTTTCAAGAATGGCGTCATTTTCTTGAAGGAGCTGCTTACCCAGTGACCGTATACACAGATCTCAAGAATTTGGAATATTTCATATCGGCTCGAGTTCTAAATCGACGTCAAGCTGGATGGAGTATGTTGCTATCTAGGTTTGATTTTGTTATCACTTAACGACCTGGAAAGGAATAAGGACTATCTGATGCCTTATTGAGGAGATCGTATCTTATACCAAAGGCTGGAGAAGCAGTGTTTGATCAACAATGTATGACATTGTTGAAGCTAGAGCAATTTTCGCTTTCCGCTACTATTGTACCAATTGATGCTGACTTCTTGAATGAGGTACATACTGCGACCATTAAAGATTTAGTAGCCATTGATATCAAGCAGCGTGCAAATGACGATAAATTCAAGGTGGAGAGAGATCTTTTATACTTTGAGGAGTGGTTGTATATCCCAAAAGGACAAGCATGACTCCGAGTTCTTCAATCTCGCCACGATTTTCCAGCTGCGGGACATTTTGGATTCAACAAGACCTTGGAGCTTATTTCTCGAGATTTTTGGTGGCTCCAAATGTGGAAGGATGTGAAAGATTTGTCCTCTCCTGCGACATCTGTTCAAGATTCAAGAATCCTCGGCATCGCTCTTATGGACTACTACAGCCATTGCCAATTCCACGTCGACCATGGTCTTCAATTTCCATGGACTTCATCATGGACCTTCCATCATCGAATTCATTTGACAGCATCTTTGTCATGGTAGATCGGCTTACGAAGATGGCGCACTTTGTTCCTTGGAAGAAGACATTGTCTAGAGAAGTCACAACAAGGTTCTTTCTCGATAATGTGTATCGATATCATGGACTACCAGATGATATCGTATCAGATCGAGGAACCTAGTTCATATCAAAGTTTTGGAGATCTCTCTTTGAGATATTAAAGGTGGATATCAAGCTTTCTTCGGCTTTTCATCTTCAAACTGACCGCCTAACGGAACAGGTGAACCAAATCTTGGAACAATATTTACGATGCAACATCAACTATCAGCAAAACAATTAGATGACATATGTGTCGCTAGCCGAGTTTGCATATAACAACACCATCCATGCGTCGACTCAATACACACCATTCTTTTCCAACTATGGGTATCATCCGAAGCTTGATTTATTAAGTCCGTCAACAAATAACAATCCAGCAGCTAAAGGATTTGGGAAACAACTATCAGAGCTTCAAAATACGTTGAAGCTTCAATTATTATCCGCTCAAGAATCCTACAAAGCATCTGGAGATAGATTTCGAAATCAAGCACTTACTTTCAAAATTAGAAATAAAGCATGGCTTCTTCGATAGAATATCAAGACCAAGCGACCATGTGATAAGTTGGACTATCGAAGATTGGGACCATTTATCATCCAGAAGCAAATCAATCTAATGGCGTACCGTTTGAAATTACCGGCTTCTATGAAAGTACATCCAGTCTTTCATGTTTCATTGTTAGAGCCTTATTGAGAGTCGTCTTTTCTTGAAAGAGTACAATGTCCGCCACCTAGTATTGAGATCGAGAACCAAAGGGGAATATGAGGTTGAAAAGGTACTGGATTTACGATGAAGGTGGAACAAGTTGGAGTATCTTGTTCATTGGTGCGACTATGACATTAATGAGTGAACGTGTGAGCCAACTGAAAATCTCGCCAATGCGCCACAAAAGGTACAGGAGTTTCATCAACAACCTCCTCATAAATCTAAGCCATTTCGACGATAGCTTCCTTTTGAAGCTTGCTCATCCAAGAATATAAAAAAGAGGGAGAGCACTACCAAAATTTGTAGTTGATGTAGTTATTTTCTCCAAGATAAAATAGAATTTTTTTCAGTAGCCATAGTTTGATCTTCTGATATGGATAGCCAAGAGATAGATACTATGCTAGTCAGATTATCTCAACCGACTAGCTCACGAAGGTGATCCTGAGATGAAAAACTGCCTACACCACGATGACGATGGAGGATACTGAGTAACCGATCACTGGTGATTGTATTTGAGTCTGAGCCTGCTTACGACAGTCAACCAGAAGGCGTGTTTGCAGGACAATTTCACAATGAGGACATGAAAGTTCATGCTTGGTCAGAAGTTGAAGGAGTGGGCCACTACCATTGGCTTGAAGGGCCGATGAACCATTTGCCTCGTGAACAACAGTTGGAGTTCATATCAAACGTTAGGCGACAGATCTTCATTTTCTTGAGTTGATACTAATTAAAAATAACATTGCTTCTCAGAGACCTCGAAGCTAAAAGAGGTGGTGATGTTAGGAACATAATCCTTAGAACCTTTTAGAGACAAGTTTCTAGAACCTTCTAGAAGCAAGTCTCTAGAATCTTCTAGAAGCAAGTCTTTGGAACCTTCTCGAAGCAAGTCTCTGGAACCTTCTAGAAGCTTCCTTGTTGATAGAAGTTGCTTGAGAAGCTTCCTAAATAGGAGTATATATTAGAATCGAGGTTGAAGAGTTCTTCAATCTCAACAACACATCTTTTGGAGCTCTAGCTCACCTCTTTGGTATTGTTCTCATCTGATTAATCTAGTTCTTACCTGTTCTTGTTGAACTTCTTGTTAGATCTCGAGTTTGTATTTCTGTGTCCATGACAAGGATATGTAAATTGATATAGTATGTTTCAAACTCTTATTGAGCAAGGAAAGACTCGTCGTCGTCAAGAAGGATTATGTTTATATTGTGGAGAACTTAAACACACTGTTCAACATTGTCCTAAGAAATGACGCAACCAAAAAATAAAGAGTATGGCTGTGAAAGAAGACAATATGTCAGAAAACGAGTTTGACGAGCTATAATAGAGACCGTGCGGCTCGAACCTTGCACAACATCTAGTAAAGGTCTTATTCTCTCCATAGATCCCTCTCCTTGTTTAACATTAAATGTTATTTTAGGACCTAAACATTACAAAGCTTTTGCCTTGTTAGATTCAGGAGCCTCAGGGTGTTTCTTAGATGAAGAATTAGCAAAAGACATAGCATATCTTTAGTAAAGAAAACTGAGCCTGTTCATGTAAAAGTCATAGACGGTCCTCTTTTATCTTTTAGAGATATTATTCATGAAATCCTTCCTATAGAAGTAATAATCAATAGTCATAATAGCTTTGTAGTATTTAATATCATTAGATCTCCCTCTAATCCAGTCATTTTAGATTTATCGTGGTTAGAAAAATACAACCCTCAAATAGATTGGATTTCCCGAACTCTTACTTTCTCTAAAAGTATAACTAATAGTGTAGTTAATCAAGTAGAGAGTCATAAGTCCAGTTCAATTAAACCCATGTTTATAGGTGCAAAAGCTTTCTTGTATGCTGCTATGAAAGAATCACCATATATTATTTATGCCACACCTGTTTCTACTGGTGAAAAGACTTCAAGTGGCATTCCAAGCCAATATCAAGAATTTTAAGATGTATTTGAAAAAAAAAAATGCGGATACTTTCTCGGAACATCGTCCTTATGATTACTCAATTAATCTTCAAGAAGGATCACAATTGCCATTCAGACCAATCTATAGTTTATCACAAAATGAGTTGACTGAACTCAAGGAGTATATTGAAGAAAATCTAGCTAAAAATTTCATACGCCATTCTAAAACTCTAGCAGGAGCTCTAATTCTATTTGTGAAGAAAAAAATTGAATCATTACAGATGTGTGTTGATTATCGAGGATTCAACAAGATTACCGACAAGAATAGATATCTATTACCTTTAATATCTGGACTTCTTGATTAGCTGAATCAAGCTAAGATCTATACAAAAATAGATCTCTGGGGAGCATACAATCTAGTACGCATCGAAGAAGGAGATGAATGGAGGACTGCGTTTTGAACTAGGTATGGACATTTTGAGTACAACGTCATGCCTTTTGGACTTACAAATGCACCACCAACTTTTCAACATTTAATGAATGATGATTTTTGAGAGTTTTTGGATGACTTTGTAATTTGTTATCTAGACGACAACTTGATCTATTCTAAGAATCCAGAAGAATATGAACTTCATATTCGTTATGTGTTACAAAAATTAAGAGATGTAGGACTTTATGCCAAGATAGAGAAGTGTGTATTCTACACTACTCAAGTCGATTTTTTAGGTTACATCATTTCAAATGATGGACTTATTATAGATCCTAAGAAAGTTCAAATTATTATAGATTGGAAGATCCCAAAAATGGTAAGAGATGTCCAATGATTTTTGGGATTTGCTAACTACTATCGGATCTTCATCAAAGACTTCTCTCGAGTTACAATTCTACTTACATGTTTGACTTGTAAAGACAAACTCCAATGGAATCAAGAAGCGGAAGTTGCTTTTGAATCTTTGAAGATAGCGTTTGTTTTTGCATCAATCTTGTATCGTGTTGATTTTTCCAAAGCATTTTTTATGGAAACAGATGCATCAAACTTTACTCTGGGTGCAGTTTTGTCACAAATGGAAACAGATGACAAACTTCATCCAGTAGCCTTTCATTCAAGAAAATTTTCAATAGCAGAAATTAATTATGAGATCCATGACAAAGAACTTCTTCTAATTATAGATTCTTTTCAAGAATGACATCATTATCTAGAAGGCGCTTCCAGTCCAGTCGCAATATATGTGGATCATAAGAACTTGGAATATTTCATGTCAACACGTGTATTAAATCATCGTCAAGCTCGTTGGAGCATGTCTTAACAAGATTTGAGTTCATCATCACTTATCGGCTAGAAAAATAACAAGGTTTATCTGATGCCTTGTCTAGACATTCTTATCTTGCACGAAAAGAAGGAGATGTAGCTTTTGAGTAACAAAGAATGGTTCTCTTGAAGTCAGAGGAATTTCATCTTCGAGCATTAAAATCAACATTGACTATTGATTTAACTTTTATAAAACAAGTCTAGTTAAGTATGTCTTCAGACCCTCTTCTTCATGATTTCAAGAATAATTCTTCTAAATCTCTTGATCCCTCTAAATTTGAGTTCAAGAATAAGCTATTCTACTTGAAGGATGCCTATATGTTCCACAAGGAGAAGCACATTTACGTGTCCTTCAAACTCGTCACGACTTCACAACAGCAGGACTTTTTGGATATAATAAGACTTTGGAGCTAATATCTAGGGATTTTTGGTGGCCTCAAATATATAAGGCAGTCAAAGATTTTGTACAATCATGTGATATTTGCTCAAGATCAAAAACTCCTCGTCATCGACCTTTTAGACTTCTTTAGCCATTATCCATTCCAGAACAACCATGATCTTTTATTTCTATGGACTTCATCACGAATCTTCTAATCTCAGGTTGTTATGACTCTATATTTGTGATAGTAGATTGTTTTATTAAGATGGCACATTTTGTACCATGTACAAAATCTATCTCAGGTGAAGAAATAACTAAGCTCTTTGTTGACAATATCTATCGCTATCATGGATTATTCAAGGATATTATATTAGATAAGGAAACTCAATTTGTATCAAGATTTCGGTGGATTCTTTTCAAGATTCTAAAAGTGGATATAAAACTATCTTTGGCATTCCATCTTCAAACTGATGGACAAACGGACCATGTAAATCAAGTTTTGGAGCAATATTTAAGATGTACCATTAACTACCAACAAGATGATTGGACAACTCTTTTGCCATTGACAGAGTTTGCTTACAATAACACGATACATTCTTCTACAAAACAAACACCTTTCTTTGCTAATTATGAATATCATCCATGACTTGATACTTTTGACTTTTCAAAAGTTGAGAATCTTGTTGCAAAAGATTTGGCGATTCATTTGTCAGAGCTACATGCAACGATGAAGGCGTAGTTAAAAGAGGCTTAAGAACAACAAAAGATCAATATAAATGTCTATCGAAAGGAACAACCACCATTCCACTTGGGTGATAAGATATAGCTACTTTGTCGCAATATCAAGACCACTCGTCCTTGTGAGAAATTGGACTATCGAAGGTTGGGACCATTTTCTACTTTTGCACAAATCAATCGAGTTGCATATCGTTTACATCTATTGTAGTCAATGAAAATCCATCCAATATTCCACGTGTCTCTTCTTGAACCATACAAGACAATGGACATATCAAGAAGACGACAAGCTCTACCTCCTCCTATAGAAGTGGACAATAATGAAGAGTTTGAAGTAGAAGAAGTCTTAGATTCAAGGCGGCGCCAAAATAAATTGGAATATCTTGTCCATTGGCGCGGATATGATATTAATGAACGTACATGGGAGCTAGTAATGAATCTTGTAAATGCATCAAAGGCGGTGGAGGCTTTTTATTGATGACATCCATCAAAATCAAGATGAAAATTTTCTTTATAAAAGAAACAACATCTAGGCAAGATAACATTCTACTTTTAACCTTTGTTTGTAGCTTCTTTGTAGCTGTGATGCTAAGGAGATGGAGAACCAACAACGAGTGGATTCGACTCAAGAGCCTTCATTTTTTGACTTGCCAAATGAGACATAACGATTATCACAATGTTCAAGATGATACAATCAAGATGAAGATCTTCAAGAACGACATATTCTTCCTTGAATAGATGGCGAGATGCAACGCGTTTGGTATCACGACTTAGAAAAGGACTCCCGATGTTTGGTGATTTTGCTAGACGTAGGAACAACTCCTAATGGTGTTCCAAATATTCTATTCGAAGGAAGTTATGAAGGCCTCAACAATGATCAAATAATTGGGTGGTCTTTCCATCCTGGTAAGGGACACTACCGATGGTTGAGAGGCCCTATCAATCATCTTTGAAGAGAACAAAGATCAGAGTATGTGGCGAATTTAATTCGTCGCATCATAGATTTCCTCAACATATGATGACCGCTCCTCGTGGAACTTGTCTCTAGAAGGGGGGGTAATGTCACGGACATCCTCATAATTACATATATATATATATGTAGAAGTAAGTATAAGTAGGTAAAAGTAAGTTAATTCTATAGTATTTGATATGGAAGCTTCCTAGAAGCTTCATAGACATTGCTTTGACTTCATAGGTATCTTGAATTGACTTTTTGGATTAGAATCGTGGTCAACAAGTTGGTCATGTGCCACACATGTTGTTAGCTTGAAGTCCAAGCTAAGTATGTGGCCCATACCTAGAAAAACTTGCCTTGTAAGTCAAAGCATGTGTCCTATAAAGTCAACATATATTGGAGGTCTTATAGAATGTCGCCACGTAGCTCCTAGTTAGATAGTAAATATAGAGACAAGAGTGAAGTCTTCTTCATTCTTGTCAACTCCTTTCTTGCTTCCAGTTTAGTTTCAAGGGTCTCTAGTTTCTTTGTCTTTTGGCAATAGCCATTCCACTTTCTCTTTCAATATACATACTTATTTATTTATATTTTGTTACCTTTCTTTGAGTGATGGCTCACTTGTCTGAATTATTTTTTCATCGAGTTCTTGTCCTTGATACCAAGTAGGCATTATAATGCCAAATTAAAGATTTTTTATATAATTTATTTACATAATTATTAAAGAGAAATTAACAAGAAAAATAAATTAGTTCTTATTAACTTCGTTGAATTATAATTCTTATATAGTTGTCTTATAGAAGAATAATATTTTAGTATATTTAGGATTAATATATCAATAAAGTATTTGACTAAGATTTTGAATGTTTAAATTTTAAAATTGAAGTTAAAAGCAAGAATTAGGAGAAAAAAATGGAAAGAATAGAAAAATATAAATAATTTTGTAAATATTTAGTTTATAAAAAGATGTTTGAAGGCATATTAACACATGAGAAGAATAAGTAGAATATATAATTATAGATTGAAGTTTTTTTTTTTTAAATAAATATATATATATATATATATATATATATATATATATATATAATTTTGGTTATAATTTAATATTAAAAGACATATATATATATATATGTATATATATATTTATCTATATATAGATTACACTCAAATCATATATCCATACATAAATGATAATATTAGAATGAATAAATATGTTTTATTAATTGATTATTGTATATAGTTACAAATGTTTAATTTATCATTGTCAAAAAAATTAATAAGCAAGATTTTTCTTGTGATGTGGATTTTGTTTTATTGTATGATATGAATATTCCTTAGGTGAGAGTAAACTTAAACTATGATGGTTTTATGAAGGATTGCATATCAAGAAGATAAGTTGAATGATAGTAAAGTCATTGCAAATATTTTAGATCTATAAGATTATGTAAAAGTTTAGTAATTATTCTAAAAGCTTTCTAAAATAAATATAAAAAAGAATGAGATAAGTACAAATAACTATAAGAACTCTTTTAAGTTTCTTAATTTTTATTTTTTTTATTATTTTCAAAGCATATTATAGAGATATCAATTTGATTTAAAAATACAATAACAGATCTAAAAGGATTTCAAAAGACTCAAGGTTATTTAAAATTATTTTAGAAGATAATTAATATATGTTTGTGATACAAAATATATGAATTTCTTTAACTACTATTTAATCCAAAGCAAATACAGTGATTTGCTCAAGTTAATTTTATTACAAATTCACCTCCATTCTATTTTTATAACTTTATTTTTGTGATTCTAGATTTTGGATAAAAATTACATATTTTATGAATTATATAATATTTATTCTAAAATCTTAAAACGTCATTTTTTGAAAAATAATATATCAATATTTTAAATTCTTAATTAAAATTTTGTTTTAATATGATATCTTTATTGTAGTCAAATTTTAAAAAAATTCAATCTTCAAAATTTTCAGAATAGTGATGAAATTGTTTTGAATGGTTCATATTTACACTCTTAACAAAAATTAAATATTTGAATCAAGCATCCCATTTATATCTGTGTTATATCTTTGATCATTATCAAGAAAATCTAAAAATAATCATTTTTACAAGGTAAATATTAATTTGATCTTAAGATAAATCTTCAACAAATAAAAGTTATTTTTTTCTAATAAATGTGAATATTTACAATATGACATTGTTAAAAGTTTTTCAAATTGATGACCTAATAGCAAATGTTTTAGCAAATAGATTATTAGAAATTCGCACAAAAATAAAGATGTAACTAAAAAAAGTTTTATAGCAATAAATAATTGATTTCTATATCTCCATTTACAGCTTGTAATAAGCTATGGTGATTTTGGTATGATATCAAAGATAACTTGTCTTGTGATAAGTTGGTTTGTTACAGACTTTATCTATTTTAGATTGAAAATATACATTAATCTAGTTGTAAATTGGTCTAAATTATTAGTTTGAAAAAAGATTCACTATGTTATTATGTTCTTCTTATTAAACATTATAAAATAGGTAATATGCTAAAAATGAAGTAATTTTAAAATAATTACATTGTAGTCAATAATAAATAAAAAATTGTAACTTAAAATTGGAACGGCTTAGAAGTTTATACATAATTCATTCGAAAATCTTACAAATGCATCAAAAAGATTATAACTTTCTTATTGATAAGAATTTTCAACTTAATATTATATTATTATTACTATGGTTGATCTTTGATTTAAAAAACCTATCAATGACCTTTATAGAATATTATAACTATGTCTATTTGGATAAGAAGATTATATGATAAATGATTTGTCATATTAGAATCATATTTACATGATAAAGTTAAAATCATTTAAATGCTTAAAATGATAGAATTTAACTTAGTTTAATTCAGTTTATTTATTTTTATCAAAGATATATTAATCTTTAAAAGAATGTATTTTATAAAAATATTTCCTAAATTAAATACATAAACATTCAAATTGCTTGTCTACCTAATAAGAAAACTTTATTTCTATGCAACACATTAATTTGTTAAAAAACTTATAATTTAATTACCATTTATGTAATTTTTTCTAATTTTCATAATCACTTAGTGCACTTAATTACAAAAAGAAAAAAGAAAAAAAAAGAAATCAATAGATAAATAATATCTCTCTTTAGAAATATCAAATATTTTTTAAGACTTAGCTTAGATCTTTCAATATCCTTGGATAAACTTTGTGGTTATAGAGATTTCATACATTTAAAAATCCATGATAGAAGTATGATGCAACTTAGATACTTGGTTTACAATCCTTGTGGTCTTTAGAAAGCTTTAATAGCCTTATTAGTACATGTAGAAATAAGGTTGTTACCATCTTCAATTTTGTTAATTTTTCTTCCACCCTCTAATCTAAATGCTAATCTTTATATAAAGAAAATTATTATTTTTTGGATTTTTTGTATTTGACAATAAATGATACAATACTTTCTTATCTTCTAAATATAATATTTATTTATTTTTTTGTTTTATTTTTATTCTTATAGTCGTACAATAAAACACAATTTTTTAACAAATTTGTATAGTTTTATATTTTTGATAACATTTTGTTAAAAAATTATAACAGATTAGTATTTACAAAAAAATTTAAAGTTTAAAAATTATGATTTTTTTTTTTTTTTTTTTTTTTTTTTTATGAAATACATTTTTATCTTATCCACTATAAAATCTGAAATTGTAAAAATATGTAAAAAAATATGAAAAACAAATCCAATACCTGGTAATAAATTAATTTCATTGGAAAATCTAGTTGAATTTTATTATATGAAAAATCTACTAAAAATAAATACTAAATGTTTATATATACTTATAAATAAAAAATAAGTAAAAAGATCCAAAGCAAGTGGATACAAGGGATTCTTTGTCTACAAGAACTAGTTCATCTACATCCCTTTAAGACACCAAAAAAAAAAAAACAAAACAAAACAAAACAAAGCAATAACAATAACAATGCTTCATCTCCCATTCCAATAAGATGACTTCTTCCAAAATCACTTGAACTTTTGTCCACTAATTTTCTTACAAGAATTAATTTTCAAGTTTACTACATCGTTCAATTGAACCCTTAATCTTAATAAATATCATTATAGCGACCATTGAAATATCAAATGTGGTGGATCTCGTGAAGTGATATCACCAAACTAGGGCCAAACTTTTGCAATACTCTTTGAGGTTTCGTTTGGACGAGCACCCTACATAGCTTGCTTTTCGAGACCAAGTGGATGGAGACCCACAACGATGACCGCGACGACGACGAAGAAGAAGGAAGGCCGACCACCGATCGACCATGTTTTCGGAGAATTTCCGGGCGAGGATTGTGGACTGTGTCGTGGGCGATCATTGGAATCGTCGCCGGCATGCGGCGGTCGTCTGATTATATGCAAGCAGGGACGACGAGGCGGCAGCGAGTGGCAGAGAGAGCAGACGATGCGGGAGCGATGACTTGGAGTGGGTGACGTGGTTTGCATGCGGTGAACATGGTTAATGTTTGTTTTGTTTTGTTTTGTTTTTCTTGGGTATATATCCATCGCTGGACACACATACACACACGTATGCTTTGCTATGAGCCGAATTCCCTTGTTGCGTGGAGCGCCTCCCAGAACACAGGGCAAGTTCGCGCCGATTTCCTGTCGCAGCTCCCACCCCCTGGCAACATCCCCGACCGCAATCGGCCAAATCACCATTGCTGCGGTAGGGGCAACGGCTCTCTTTCTACATTTTGCAACAAAACCTAGATGTGACGGGACCCATGCGAGGCTTTTAAACCCATCCAAAGTCCTAACCAACAGTGCATGGGGTTGGATCGGGACTAAGAAAAGCAAGTTGGGTCGTTGTTGGCCGTCGAACATCTGGTTTGGAGCATGTTTTTATTAATTCGGAAATTGGGTGTGTGCGCGGCATAATGCTTCCTCGTATTCTGGAGCCAGGGTTTCGGCATGTGGGGACAGGATTAGGATTTATTGGTTGTTATTAATATCATTTATGTTATCATTGTTATTATTATTATTAGTTCGCATTCTGTTTGGCCTTGAGGGTCGGCATTAGTGAAGGTCACCGAGGTGTGCTCTGACGAGAAGATGCGTATCCAACGCTGGCATGGGCGGGGTGTAGAACTAAACTGTAGACATCCTAGGAGGTGTGCGTTTTTTTAGTGAATCAGCCAGAGGTTTATTGACTGGCGTTGCTGCTGTCGTTTCGTCTGACAATGTTGTCTGATGTCTTGGGAGGATCACAGTAGACTGTCCAGGCACACTATGTTCTCGTAAGGATTGGACTTGTGGGAGTGTGAGGTTAGAACGGTGGGGATCTGATGGCCAGACATTTACCGGTTTGAGTGCGCCAGGGAAAGTGTACACTACACTTCTTCATCCTTGATTCTATTACTGCAGGTATTTCCGAGGGGGGCAGGGATGTTAGTTGCGGAGGTGGCGCACACCATTACGCAAGCTTGGCGTCAAAAGATGCCGGACATTTTTCATTCGTTGGCCTACAATGTAATTACTGCTCATAGAGCAACAAGAAGTACCCATTAACATGTTTCCTTCCAGGACATGATTCCAAACAAAAATACAAAGCAATGATCGCCACAAATTGCACAACCAGCTTTTGACGAATTTTCCAAGGAATAAAGCAGGTCACAAATTGCGATGAATACCCCTGACCAAAGCTATTCGCATTACATCCCTGCCAGGCTGTGATGGTGGAATCATAGCAATTATCCAAACCCCAAATGCTTTCCTTTTCTTTGCAAGCCATCGAGGGTGTGAGGATGCGGAATTTTGCTCGCTTAACCGAGGTAGTAGATAGGCCTCCCCAACTACATGCAAGAAAGATTCATGCTTCCGGTAAAGAAATGTGGCTTGAGGACTTATTCTTCCTCATCCTTTTATGAGTATGGTAACCAACCCCAGAGAACATTGGGAATATTGTGAAAAAGACCAGGTGATCGCGAGGCGGAGATTTGGGCGGAGGTCTGGCTCGGAGCTATACGTCTGAGAGGAACAGGATCAATAATGAAAGGTTCACCAGGAGGAATGTGGTCGTCGGTGTGTGATACAACAACATGGTGAACTGCAAGGGAATTTTACTTTGCAAGATGTACAACAAGCGTAGCAGAAACGACAGGGCGTGGCTCACAAGGCGAGACCACCGCTGGCATATTCTAGCTTATTACCATCCTTCAAGATTCGTCTTGTCGCCAAATCTCTCCAGCCTCCCTCGTCTCCCTCATTGACTACTCCACCACTGATACTCCAATCCCTTACCGCCCCCACCTGCTGCCGAATCGCCAACCCCCCCCCCCCCCCCCCCCCCCCCACTCTAGCGCTCGCTCTTGCCTGCACCTGATCGCATACTGTCGCATTTCCGTAATTAGTAGATTGGCGGATCGCAGAGCTCAAGCTGATTAGAAGTGGAGCAAGAGAGCTTTCGCTTGTGGACGAGGTTTTAACCTCGATTAGCTGTTATCGGCAGAGCGATGCTCGCTTGAGGATGCTCCAGGTTTAAGTCCGTGGTTTTGGGGTTTATCTCGCATCTTGGTCATGTAGAAACTCGCAATCTGCGCATAGTTTTGTTGGTTTCAACGGAAGTGTTGCTTTAGCAAGGTCCCGAGGAGGTCGTGGATAGTTGAAGAAGTTGTGCAAAGTGTTGGGGGAAGTTTTCCATCTTCTCGGCTGCAGGAAAGCTGCGATTCGGTGATCAAGCCCATCATTACGCACCGTTGCTGCTGTGGCGCGTTTTGCTGCTGAAACCTGCAGGAGAGGTTTATGCCGCTCGTGGTTTTCGCTGCTCCAATTGGAATTTTACATCTGCTAAAGACTTGCTGCGGCATCCAAGTCAGCTTCGGCGACGTGCACGCGATTTGTGTAGCACCCGCTTGTTCAGGTAATGATTCAAGAGGTGCAGGCGCAATAATTTGAATGTTTGTCTGTACAGTGTTGCTGCTTCAGCTCAATTCATGATGTTCTACATTTGGGCAGCGAGTTGGGGATGAAGGTGGAGAATTCAGCTGTAGTTGAATTTTGTTCGAGCACTTGTTAGTGTTCATGAGAAGCTTCAATTTTCGAGTGTATGTGCGAACATATACTCTGTCGGTAAATGGAGAATCGAAGGAAATCGTGGGCGCGCGTCTTCCGAGGAACTTCGCTCGAACGCCTTGAACAAGACATGTTGCCTCGATAGATTGTTCATTAGGTTTTTCGAATGGCTTTTACTATCTCCACCGTTTACTCCATGGCGGCGTTCATTGCACCCCTCATATGACAATACTTGGCCCTGAGTGACGACAGCTCTTGTTCTTTACTGGAGGCTTTCACCTCTAAAGGTGAACAATCAAATCCTGTAAGTTCGAGGTCTGAGTTTGGACGTTACCTTTGTGGTTAGGACCGTCGCAGTTAATTCAATGGCTCGATACGTAACTGTCAAAGAGTCTGACTCGATCAGCAGTGCTTGAGGAGGGCCCACTACGGTCCAGCCTCGAACCACAAACATTTTCTTGAGATCACCGAAATTTAGTAGTGCTGGGTTGAGGCGTTCAGAAGTAGGCCATACTCTCCTCATATAGTCCGGGGGAAGATGTAGTGTACCAGAAACATCGTAGAAATGAAAGTGGGGGAGTACTACGTGGAGATGATTTAAATCGAATGTGTGTATACCTCAGAATTCAAAGCAATGCGCCTCACATTGAAGCTCTGAAGCTGCACTTAGTGTCTTCTAAGCTGGATGATAGGTACTTGCTTTTGGCATTGATCAGGAGACCTGGGTCGTCTAAAACGATTAAATATTCTGTTGTGTCTATTGCTTTCTGTGATTTTGACGCTTTGAGTAGCAAATTGTGCAGGAAAAGTCCAATCTAGCGCTTTGATTTTGAGAGCCCCGGAAAATATATCTTTCTTCAGCGCAACCCAGATGCGAAGTCTTGGATTGCTCTCAAGCGAGCCGCCTCAGTTTTGCTCCTGACATTATTCAGTTGCTTGTAACTCCTGGAATCTGTTGTCGGTGAACTGTAAACTGAAATTGTAACTTCGAATATATCTGATAGTAGAATGCGCTGCCCCAGATTCGTCATGGTTCCATAGCAGGACCGTTTGACCATCTTGCCTAACACAACATCGAAAAGCTGTAGTAGTCTTTGTATTACACGACGTCGAAAGTCATTTTCTTCTGGGATTCTTTGTGGCGGCATATGGTATATTTCAGGCGCTGTCATGATTTTTATATCACTCTGCTCTTTGCTTTCATATTCCAGAGATTGTTTGAGCAATACTTTTTGCTTCAGTGTTCGAAGAGTCCTTCAAAGGACATCACAATAGCTTCTAATTGCCAGCCTGTTTTCAAGCTTTGCAAAAACTATGTGTTTTTGCATTTCGGGGAAGTGATCTCTTAGACTTCAGCCCCGGAAAACCATTGCACACGAAATTCGATCTTTTAGTTCTGATTGGAACATCAGGATATGTTGAATATGTCCGACGGACTCGAGTATCAGGCTGTGAAAACTCTTCGAACCTTTTGATCAGTCGAAGGAAATCTTTGGACTAGTAGAACCTTCTGTGTCTGGCACTATATTCACCCTGTTTATGTAGTGAAATTCCAATCTAATTGCTCAACAATCTCTGGAATATTGGCAACTACGACTGCACTCGAGTCTCAATTAACGTCAACAAATTCAAGAGCGCGAGGTTATCGAAGGGATAATTTGTAAGTATCAGCAATGGCAATGTACCAGATGAAGAAGTACTCTAGCCTTGCGTTGGCTCCACATCGGCATCACCAAGTGTCTTCATATGCCCCCACTCTATCGACGGGAGAAATGAACCCCGTAGACCCCAAGCCCCGACTGCGATGGACTCCAGAGCTGCATGAGCGCTTTGTGGACGCTGTCAACCAGCTCGGTGGCGCTGATAGTGAGTTCATCTTCTCTCTAATACTCATTTCTTTGCCCTTCCACCAGAATGTCCTCACATCGCTCAGTAGAACACCATAACTTACATTGTAGTTGCTAAGAACAAGCTGGAGTCTACTCGTTTAAACGCTCAGGCAATGCACTGCGACCCATCTGCTACCCTGATTGTGCACGTGTGGGCTATTCAAACATTGCTCATCATCGGTATTTTTAAAGTAATCTTCAGCAGTGAGAATTCAATGTTTTGTACCTGAATCTTGCCTGGGAGATGAAATCTACATAGCCAATGATCCATTACAGGAATTTTAGTAGAAGTGTGGTCGTCAAATCCATTTCCTCCTTCAACCATCAATGCCGACGTTAGTAACTGGAGTACGTTTCAAAGAACTGATATATGGATGACGAGCTCGAGTTACTAGTTCCCTCGACAGGAGCGTAAGAGAATAATGAACAATCTCCCTCTTACGATCAATGTGCACCCCACCTTTTTTAAGATTTATTTATTAGTTATTTCCCCGAACAGGATGCCAGCCCAAGCACATGGACAAGAATGTGAACTGATATTACGGAACACAGGAGATAACGTTTACTTGATTGTAGAGATCGTCAGTTCTACACTTATGGCCTTACTCGTGACCTTACCCGTGACCTTAAGCATCACAGCTCTGCTGATGGTATGACATTGTGCAGTCACCTTCTCCCCGGTACATCAGAGGTGGTTATACCCTCATTCTCGAAGTCGTTAATGTGGGATTCTCAACATATTTTGGTCTAATGTAGGTGTTCAAAAAGGATTTATTTTAGATTAAGATGACTAATTTCTTTGTTATTAACGAACTCAATTGACAGAGGCTACACCAAAATCTGTGATGCGGATCATGGGAGTGAAGGATCTTACTCTATACCATTTGAAGAGCCATCTTCAGGTGAGTTACATCGCAATTTTTTAGTCATTCTTCTATTTTTCATCTTATTTTTTCAATCATGTTGAATAGCAATCCCTTCTTTTTACTTGTAGAGGCTAAAAGTCATTCCGACTTTGGGCTTGCAGAAATACAGACTGGGAAAGCAACTGCATAGAGACTCCAGTGTGCATGAAGCCAACAAGGATGTCAGTCACGGTATTAAGAAAAACTATCCTTTCTTGTGCTGATTGGCATAACACCGTATTCTCTCGGTTCTTCACATTTTGAAATGATGATCATCATATGTTTGCTTCCTGCAGGTTCTTCAGACATGCTGGGGACAAGTAATGGCGCATCTGATCGTCCTCTGACTCCAACGTCGCAGAATTCTCAAGAGTATGTCCCGTTCTGCACAAATATATCTTCTGAGCAATGAGTTTGAATCTCATGCAGACTAACAAATTATGATCACGACCTAATAGAAGTGTGATTATTCCCTGCAGCACCATGCAGATCACTGAAGCTATTCGTTTGCAGATGAAGGTTCAACGTAGACTTCAGGAACAACTCGAGGTAATGGCCATGGCACATTCAACCCTTCAGTGCAGGAGTCATGAAACATCATCTTACAAGCATTTACTGGATTTGCAACAGGTGAACATTGAAATTGCACTGTCTTCTTATCACAGTTAGCTGCAATGCAGGTTCATAAGAATCTTCAGTTGCGAATAGAGGCGCAAGGGAAATACCTGCAGACGATACTGGAGAAGGCAAAAGAGACGTTAGCTGGCCATACCTCCGCGTCCCCGGACTTGAAAGCTGCACACGCAGAGCTGACCGAATTGGCATCGAAGGTTATCGGTGATCCTGGCACATTTGCAGCTTCTACATCCCAGCAACTGGCCGGGTTGAACCCTCCTGAGCTAACCAATCTTGCATCAAACTTGATCCAAGAAGCCTACAACGAAGTGCACAACGTCGCAACCCCCACCCTGACGCGCCAACAATCGGGCCGCACATCAGATACCTCTTCCCAGAAATCTCACCTCACTGCTATTCAGGAAGACAGCGGGGGTATTTCTGGTGGATGTGAGCAACCGTCTATACCAGGTAATAAAATCTACTCACCTTCGAGTGCATTCAAGCAACTGCTCGTGAGAGCTCCCGCTTGATGGCCTCTAAAGTTTCTCTCTGTAGCAACATTGGCACGGTGGCGCACTGCCGACGTTGTCGATACCTGCCTCTTGTGGGAATGAAAATAGCTTAGTTCCAAGACTTCGAATCAACCAGTTTGACGGGGTGCTGGAGTTTGTCGTGAGGGATGGTCTTGCATGAAAAGTTTTTCTGGCGTAGGTGTGAGAAGTGACCCCAAACATTTAGAAAATGCATCCAATCATTCAAGAACCACTTCAACGCAATGAGAGCGCTGTAAAGAGTCAGAGCTGCTGCTGAGTCTCGGTACCGTGTGGTCGATGCGCATTGAGGGCGTTTGCTTTTCGATCTACTTGCGCGTAATGATTTCAATTGTCTCCGTCGTAGAGTGAGTAGGTACGGTGATCCAGGTATGGGGAGTTTCCGCTCACTCCATCAAATTTCATCAATCTTACGATCCTCCTGATGATTTTTAGCAGCACCAATACAGTAATGATCGCATTGGACCAGTCGCAAGTCGTGCAAGTTGCGAGGGCCGTTTCATGGGAGACAAGTATCTCTAACGGCACGTCAAAAGTCTGATGTGATACGTAATTGTGTTTTTTTTGGGGGGATGCATGGTATGAAAAGCAGGAGTCAAAAACAACAGCTGCAACCAAATGCAAAACTCTCCCGGGGGCTATAATAGTAACAATACAAGTCGCAACAGCGACCCCTTCTCTCCGCAGGGGAACGGCGCGGCGGAGATGAGACCATCACCAGGGACAGGGGCCTCACTCGAGCGGCCCACTCCTCGTCGTGGCGCCATTCCCACTCTCTTCACCGACACCCAAACCACGACCCACAATCAAAAAACATACCAAAGCAACATCTACATGCCACACACGCTCCCGGAGCTGCGAATCTCCCCAACCGTGAAAGTCGAAGGAGGGCTCGATTTGAACAATCACCATCTCCACCCCGCCACTGGTCCTAACTGTAGCGGGAACAGCATTCAACCCGCCCGTGGGAGTGACTTGGACCTCAATGCATTCGGCTGGGAACGATAAGCTTTCTTCCATCCCCCATCTCCCATCTCCCATCTTTCTGTGCTCCATGCTGTTGAAGTGACATCCTCATGCTTCTACATCACCTATACTCTCAACTCTGATGCTGAAATCTAGACCTCTCTTCTTGTAGCTGGGAAGCCTTGTGGAGCTGCAGGTCCATTACTTTTTATTGTGTACTAGTTTTAAGGATGGTTGTGTCCATAGCGTGTATCCGTAGGATGAAAGAAAAGGAGTTTTTGAGGTGCGATTGCTCCAGCGTCAGTTCCTCCAGATGTCCTTCTAGTATTGTGCTGTTGTGTAGAACCTTTGGCTTAATCCGGAATGTCATGGCATCGTCATGGTTTGAATATTCCTGATTACTGCGGATAAATTGTGCGTAAATCTGCTTCTTGAGTGGCTGCTCGCTTGAGTCTTCTTCTTCATCTTCTCCTTCTTTTTCCTCGTCCTAGATCAGTAATTAGAAAGCTTGAGGCTCCTCATCTTTTGAGTCGGTTCGTACTACAAGGGTGAGATAATTGTAATGTTGTAATAGCATATTCTCATAAATTAATAAATAAATAAACCTACACACACACACACACACACACATATATTTATATATATATATATATATATATATAAAATCAATAACAACATTGTTGTGTAAGCAGTTGTTGACTTTGGAAATGCTTATCTTGTATGGTTTACCTTGCAATGGATCATCTAAACAAGCATGTTTTAGTTGAGGAAACATTGTGGAAGTAACGAAGAAGTGTACATTTTCATTCATGGAAACTCTTATCTACAAATTGCTGTGTATGTCAATATGAGTTTTTATCAAAAATTGGTTTGGATATGTACTACCGGAATTACTAACTTAATTTAAAGGTAGTATAAACCACAAGAATTAGTAACAATAGCCACATTTGTTATATTATTGTAATGTAGTATAAATAGAGTTGTATAAATTTTGGTAATACAAATTATAAATTTCATCTAATAATTTCAAATTACTATCACAATTTTTAATAAAAATTATTTCTTTTTTATTTACAACAAAATTAACCCCAAAAAATATTAAAAGAAATTATTGGTTGTAGTTTATTTTGTTGTTATTATTATTATTATTATTATTATTATTATTGTATCAAACAAGTTATTACTTCATAAGGCCAAATAAGTTGGAACTAGAATTAAATAAATATATATTTTTTAATGTATAAAATTAGAAGAAAAGAACTTAAAAATATCTAGTTGTTTTAAATAAGGTCATCAAGGTGTTGAAACTCTTTGTTTTTATTTTTATAATATTTAACTTATTAAAGCTAGAATCATTGTACATCTAATGTAAATATGTTTTTTAATAGTTTTATCAACATTATGTAATGAATTAAATATTTTATAAAATAAACATGTTTCTTTGTGTCCTCAAAAAATTTAAGAAATAGTTTTTTTTAAAATAAATAAATAAAAATTTAACCATATATATTTTTAAATGCTATTTATTTATTTATTTAATTATATAGCACATACGTTCTTAGCTTCTTAAGGCTATCTACTCACTAGAGATCCATTGTATGCTAAAAATTAAACTTGTCCCATCTTTAAGAGAATTTTTGAAGTCTTTATAGTTTGCTTTGCTACATTTAAGTATTTTAAAATTAATATTCTGAATAAATTTATTATATTTAGAATTAAAAAATTCAACAACTTTACTTGTTAATTCTTAACAAAAGTATTGTATTAAGTAAAAGTAGTTAAGAATTTTTAATATTGCAATTTTTCTATCATTTAATTTTTTTTTGAATTAATTTATTTGTATAACATTAACATGGTAAAATCTAGTACCTGTAAATGAGATTAATTTTTTACTTTTTTTTTTTTTTTTTTTTTTTTTTAATATCCTGAATAGATATTGCTGCATAACCATTTTAAATTCATGTATTTAAAATATTTTGTTAAAGTATTTTATAATCAAAATTATAAAATAAATTATAAATTCCGAGTTTTTCATAAATAAAGTTTTAAATTCTTACAAAATTTCTTTGTAAATAATTTTTATTTTTTAAATGTTTTGTGTAGAATATTTTAAAACTTAATTTCAAAAGGTAGACTTTCTGAATATTAATTGAAAAATAATGTTAAAAAATTATATATTTGGTTTCTTTTTTCACAGAAATTACTTTGTCATCAAATTATTTTTAGAATTTATAATAATAGAATAGATACAATTAAGAGAAGCAATTGAGCTCATTGCAATTTTGTCAACCAATGCTACTTATACAAAAGCAGCTGTTTGATTTGACGGATGAACAGATGTGCTCGTCAATGTCCCAGTGACGGATGAAATATCTAGTGGAAAGGAAGGTTTTGGAAAGTCGGTCGTACAATGCTCATGTTACTAGGTGGACGAACCTCGTTGGAAAGAAGCCGCGCTATGTCTTGATGCGAATGTTGTGTAGATTGCTCTACTCTTGTATGAGCTAGCTAGCTAGCATAGTGGCTAAGAACAGCCAAAAACTGCATCAATATGTTGGTCTGATATATGTTGAAAGTCTTTTTAGTATATATGTTTGTGTAATTATGTAGAACAAAAGTATTACGTTCGTCGGAAAAGAAAAATGTCTCTGATTCCTCATGAGATTCTACATTTGATTGCATGTTGATGCAAAAGATTTGGTGACACGTTTGATGTGCGAAGAGCATGAGCTACGTAAAGAGAAGTAAAAGTATTCTCTATTTTGGAGGAGTAATTGACTTGGTCTGAACTTATGAATGCAACGGGATAATGCAATACGACATTAGAAGGTACTCAAGACCTGCTTAACACCATTCATATATCTCTCCAGCGATGACGTTTAATTGTCCTCATTGTACTGTTATTTCTTTTCAAGAATAGAGGACTTTCAAAGTTCATGAAAAGGTTTCCAAATGTCTCTCGTTTTACAATATAAACATGTCCTGTCTTTTACACTCAGAGTATCACGAGCATTAACGTCTCAACTGCGATCTAATAACGTTTCTGGCAATAAACTATCCTCTACATATAATGTGACATCTCAAAATCCTAGTGAGTCGTTAACTTGAAGCAATACAAAAGAAGTAATCAATGATCTATGAAAGGCATCAAGATATTTTGTCATAATATTCCGTGTCATTGATTTCATATGCAATTGCAATTTCCAACATCTTTCTGCAATGTGCATTGATGTGACAAGAATACAACGTGATGTTAATAATTTTGTAATGTATGTATATATATATATATATATATATATATATGATAAAAATTAAAATATGTATGCCTGATCACTAAAACTATTAAAATATTAATAATCAATGTATAAAAAATTATTAGATTATTAAAAAATATATTTTTTAAAAAATAAATTCAAACATCAAACATAAAGTGATTTTTTATTGATATTTTAATTCTATCAATATTATTTATAATATATTTATAAATTATAATCAATACATCTTATTCTTTATTTATTTTTATTTGAATAAATTTTATTACCAATACTTATCTAAAAATTATGATATATACTAAATAAAATAATTTAAAATAATAATATCAAAAAGATAAGAAATACTTTTTATTTATAATTAAAATTATATATATAATATAATGCATTAATGATTAATTTTTTATTATATAATTGATTTATCTACTTTCTTTTTTCAAAAAATCTTTCAATAAAATAAAAAAATTATATAATTTAATTTAAAAAAATTTTAGGTCCTTTTATTAATATTGTAAAAATATTATTTTTTGATCTTTTTGTAATTATTTTAGAATTTAATTTAAAACTTAATATGATAAATTTATATAAAATTTATCTTATATTATTTTAATATATATATATATATAACTTTTAATAATAGCTATTATCATTTCATTACTATTTAAAGATATTTTGCAAGCAAACACATTACAACTTTTAAGATATTGCATTAAAAAAATAGTTCTTAATAGAATATATTACAAACTAATAGTATCATTAATATTAGATATGTTTTTGACTGTATAGAAAGAAATTTAAAATATATCACTATAATTCTTATACATTTTATTTTTAATTTTACATTTGAGAAATATTTAAAATTTTAACAAAAATTAAAAGAATTAAAGTAAAATAATACTATTAAAAAATACACACATTTATATTACTATTGGAGATATAAATATATAATATTAGATTAAAGAAATTAAAAAATCAACATCAAAATACAAGTTGACATTGACAACACTAAAGATAAATTTAGTCTTATACCTACATATTTTTTAAATCACATTAAAAAATATATGAGTCTTGTTATGAAGAAATGTAATACAAAAATAAGAAGAAGATTAGAGGGTCCAAACTAGACTATAAGACATGTAATGTTAAAATTGTAGAATTCTTTTGCTCATACATCTATATGTACTCAAAATTAAGAATCTTCTATATAACTTTTTGTAAAAAGCTTTAGTTCCAAGTAATCCTAAGATGATACTTAAATAACTTATTTATTACTTTAATATAAAGAAATATTAAGAATCTTTTTTTACTACTTCTTATATTATTTGGAAGTCAAGCAATCTAAAGAATCTCCTTTAAAAAACTCTTGAAATCTCTTACGACTTTCTAAGACCTTTCAAAAAGTTCAAAGATCTTTTAGAACCTTTTAGATTCTTTTAGAACTTTCTTTAGATGAATGTATGTGATATCACCTTTTCTTCACTTCCAATTTTTGTGAGAAGAAATAAAGCCAAAATTTCTCCAAGACCTACAAAATCAAAGCTGTGCTTCATAGTCTTTGCTATATATTCTATTTATTTTTCATAAGTTAAAAGACTTATTGGTTCTTGTAACTAAGAATAATAACCAACATTCTTTGTTTAAAACTAAGCTTATACTTCTATATCTTTATTTTGAAAACACCCTTCAAATACTACTTTAGGACAATCTTCATAAGTAAATTGTGCTTCAATGATAATTACAACCGATTGGCAATTAGATATTCTTTGACTTCATTGTAGTTTGAATAATTCTTCCTCTTAAGGTTGATAAATAAAATATTTGATTGATGTAGTATAATTTCTAACATATCATTATTTTGACTATTAATGATTGAACTATTAAGCTAAAATCAAGAAAAATTACTCAATTCAAGGTGAAATATAATAGATTTAGATTTTTTATGTATATTTTAGTTTAAATTATTTATAATTATTTTTTTTTGATATAAAAAAATCCAAAAAACATCAGGGGTGTAGAATTTATCTTTTTAAATTAGATTTCATGTCAAATATTATAAAGCATTGATTATAAGTATTGTCACTTTTTGTTTAGAAAGATATTGTTAATAAAATTCATGTAACTTTTGAGGCATGTTGACTAAATTTTAGACTAGTTTTTATTATTATTTGCTAATAGTATAATTGTGCTTATGTATTAAGAGCTCTAATTTTCTTTGTTTTATTCTTAAATTAAGTCATTATTTTGCATCAACTTCTTCATAATTATCTATTTCAATGTAAAGCAATGGTTTTTAGATTCTTTTTAACATGCTTGATTTATACAAGACTCAAAAAGAGAAGTATAAGAAAATAAGATGCATTTCTATAGATGTCAATTATTCTTAATAATAAGCAATATGTTTGATTTGCTTCTAAATAAAAAATGACTGATGTCTTTAATAGTCCAATTTATTGCATTGTTGATTTTTCACTAATTCCAAAAAAAGACTACTTTTAAAAAAATTATTTTTTCTTATTTTATATTATCTTTAAATTTTTTCTAATATAAAATTTATAATTAAATTTAAATTTATTAATCTTATAAAAAATTATTCGATTTTTATATTTATATATATATTTTTAAAATATTATATTTATTTATAGATAATATCTATAATTGATATAAAAAGATAGTTATTGAGTAGAAGCATAAAAAATGTTGTTGTAAATAAATTCAACAAGTAGCAAATAAAAAGTCTTATCAACTTATTGATAGTTGACAGTATACCTTAAATATTGCTTTAAAATTTTATTGAAATTTTTAATTTAGTTATTAATTTATAAATAGAATGCTATAAAATAACTTGATATTTATTCAAAGAATTTTAAATAATAATTTTTAAAACCAAAATACAAATTAAGATCCTTGATAGGATATAATTTCATTCATCAATTCATAATATTGATAGACATTACTAATAAAAAGTCTAAATCTTGCTTCATTTGTAAGGACAAATATACAAGTTATACATTCTTACAATTGTATTTTTATACCAATTATGTCCTCTTGGGAGACACTAAAACATACACAATAATGTAAATAATTTATTATTAGTACAATCTTTATATTTTCTACAAATATATTCTTTAAGTATAAGTATCAAGGACATGAATTCCAAAGAAAGATAATCTCAATACACTCTTGTATCACTCGAAAATACTTAGAAATCACTCAAAGGTGATAATATATTGAACTAGAATGGCTATTGCCAAAGACTAGAAAACATGACGACTCTTGAAACTAGACTACAAATAAGCAAGGAGATGACAAGAGTGAAGAAGGCTTCACTCTTGTCTATATATATACTATCTAACTAGGGGCTATGTGGCGACGTTCTATAGGACCTCGAATATGTGTTGACTTTGTAAGACACTTGCCTTGACTTACAAGGCAAATTTTTCTACGTGTGGGCCACATAGTTAGCTTGGTCTTCAACCTAACAACATGTGTGGCACATGGCCAACTTATTGACCACGTTTTTAATCCAAAAAGTCAATTAAAGACACCTATGAAATCAAAGCAGCATCTATAAAGCTTTTAGAAAGCTTCCATATCAAATACTATAGAATTAACTTATTTTTATCTACTTTTACTTACTTCTACTTATTTATATATGTAATTACTAGCTTACATGAATATGTCCGTGACATTATCCCCTCTTTTAGGGACGAGTTCCACAAAGAGCAATTATCATATATTGAGGAAATCTATAATGCGACGAATTGTATTCGCCATATACTCTGATCTTTGTTCTCTTCGAAGATAATTGATAGGGCCTCTCAACCATCGGTAGTGTCTCATATCAGGGCAAGAAGACCACTCAATTATTTGGTCGTTATTGAGGCCTTCATAACTTCCTTCGAATAAAACATTTGAAACACCATCAAAAGTTGTTCCTACCTCTATTGAAATCACCAAACATCGAGAGTCCCTTCTAAGGTCGTGATACCAAATGCGTTGTATCTCGCCATCTATTCAAGGAAGAACATGTCATTCTTGAAGATCTTCATTTCAATTGCATCATCTTGAAGGTTGTAACAATCGTAATGTCTCATCCGACAAGTCAACAAATGAAGGCTCTTGAGTCGAATCCACTGGTTGTTGGTTCTCCATCTCCTTAGCGTCACAACTACAAAGAAGCTACAAACAAGAATTGAAAGTAGAATGTTATCTTGTCTAGATCTTGTTTCTTTTATAAAGAAGATTTTTATCTTAGTTTTGATGGATGTCATCAATGATAAGCCTCCACCGCCTTTGCTGCATTTATAAGATTCATTATTGGCTCGTATGTGTGTTCACTAATATTATATCCGCTGTCGTAATGTGTGAAGTCGTACTTGAGAATGCTCCGGGCACCTAGCTGTAGAAGGAAGAATAGAAATTGTGATAACAAAATCCTAAATAGAATACTAACAATGCTCTAATTAGACTATAATAATGATAAACAAACATAATCAAATTCAAAACAACTCAAAGAAATTTCAAACAAACAATAAAATTTTTAAAGAAATATTAGAATGATCACAAATTTTACTCAAATATATGTCAATTCAAGCTTAATTTAATTCTAGTTAAAACCCTATTGAATTTCACTCAACTTTAGACCAAACCTAATTAAATCTTAAACCTTAATAATTCCTAAACTCTAAGTCAAATCCTAAACAAATCTTAAATTAAACCCTATTCCAAACTCTAAACCCTAAACCAACCCTAAATCAAACTCTAAATAAAATCCTAATCCAATCCTAAACCCTAAACCAAACCTTAAATCAAATCCTTACCAAACCTTAATCCAAACCCTAAATCCTAAACCAAACCTTAAATCAAATCCTAACCAAATCCTAAATCAAACCCTAACCAAACCATAATCCAAACCCTAATCCAAACCCTAAACCAAACCCTAGCCAAACCCTAATTCAAATCCTAGTCCAAACCCTAATCCAAACCCTAAACCGAACCCTAGCCAAACCCTAATCCAAACCCTAGTAATTCCTATGACAAATTTAAACCTCAATATCTAATGAATAAACCATTGATCTCAATTCAAAATTTTCACACTTCTTAAAAATCAAGTTTAAAACAAGCACAAAAAAATTTGAAAAGGGTCGGAGTTACCAAATTGACTAAAACCTCAAAAATGTGTTTGAGTGTTAGCCGGCCTCCTTCTCCAATCTTGTTGCCAACATTCCAGAGCCAATTTCTCTTCTTTGCGCCAATCGATTGGTTTCAAATTTCTCATGGACATAGGAAAACAAGTCTAATATCCTCTCACATAAGCTTTACTCCAATCCAACTAGTAGATTGCATGAAATCTTAAAAACCCTCACTGGACCTAAAATTCTACTTTCTGAAACCTTGACTCACTTAAACCTCAATATCTCTCAGTTCAACCGTTAGATCAAGCTCAAATTAACAACATGTATTGAAGACAATTACAAACATAAATCCGAAAAAATTCACTTGTAGATCTACAACAAAACTCTCAAAATCACTCAAAACATAAACCCTATTTTATTTCATAAAATCCAAGTCATCCAAAAAAAACCTCAACTTTGCAAAGCTCCTACATATTCATATCAACTCTTAATCACCCAAAATGAATGCCCATAGAAACCCTATCTAATCTTCTCTCAAACCCCACTCTCTAATCTGCCAAAGAGTCCTGGAGTCGTCGTCGAGACTCGGTTTTGTGCCTGAGGGTCTGATTTCGACCTTGGTTCATAACTGGCCCTCTCCGGATATCAATATCTAGTTTTTCTAAGTAATTTTTTTCTAGAACTTACTCTTAACTTTCTTCTAAAGATTCTTATATCATTTATTTTTCCAATATACTTTGATTTACCTTACTTATGGTACTACAAAGTAAGTAGAAGTCACCTTTTTAAAAGGCAGCATTGATACCTTTTAATTTTTCTACCCCTTTGGCTATTAACTATATTTCTAAGATAATTTGTTCTAATACTTTGAACTAAGATCTCTTAAATTATAATAATCTCTACACTCTTTCACCTGTTAATCGTGTTACATCATGACACTGTGCCAATAAATTAGATATTCCAATTTATTTCGGTGTCGCCTTGAATCTAAAACTTCTTCCACTTCAAATTCTTTATTATTGTCCACTTCTATAGGAGGAGGTGGAGCTTGTCTTCTTCTTGGTGTGTCCACTATCTTGTATGGTTCAAGAAGAGATACGTAGAATACTGGATGGATTTTTATTGACTCCGGTAGATGTAAACGATATGCAACTGGATTGATTTGTGCAGAAATAGAAAGTGGTCTAAGCCTTCGATAGTCCAACTTGTCACAAAGATGAGTGGTCTTGATATTGCGATGAAGTAACCATACTTTATTGCCCATGTAGAATGGTGGTTGTTCCTTTCGATAGACATCCACATTTATCTTTTGTCATTCTTGAGCTTCTTTTAATTGCGCCTTCATTGTTGCATGTAACTTTGACAACCAATTTGCCATATCTTCTGTCGCAGGATTATCAACTTTTGAAAAATCAAATGTGTCAAGTCGTGGATGATAACCATAATTGCCAAAGAAAGGTGTTTGTTACGTAGAAGAATGTACCATATTATTATAAGCAAACTCTGCCAATGGCGGAAGAGTTGTCCAATCATCTTTTTGATAGTTAATGGTACATCTTAAGTATTGCTCCAAGGCTTGGTTTACGTGCTTTGTCTGTCCATTAGTTTGAGGATGAAAAGCCGAAGATAGTTTTATATCCACTTGTAAAATCTTAAAAAGGATTCTCCAAAATCTTGATATAAATTGAGTTTTCCTATTTAATATAATATCCTTTGGTAATCCATGATAGCAATAGATATTGTCAATAAAAAGCTTAGCTGTTTCTTCACCCGTGATGGATTTTGTACATGGCACAAAATGTGCTATCTTGGTGAAGCGATCTACTATCACAAATATAGAGTCATAAGAACTTGAGCTTGAAAGATCTGTGATGAAGTCCATAGAAACAGAAGACCATAGTTGTTCTAGAATGGGTAATGGCTGAAGAAGTCTAAAAGGTCGATGACAAGGAATCTTTGATCTTGAACAAACATCACATGATTGTATAAAATCTTTGACTACCTTCCACATTTGAGGCCACCAAAAATCCCTAGATATCAGCTCCAAAGTCTTATTGTATCCAAAATATCCTACTGTTGGAAAGTTGTGACGAGCTTGAAGAATATGTAAACGTACTTTTCCTTCTGGAACATATAAGCATCCTTCGAAATAGAGTAGGTTGTTCTTGAACTCGAATTAAGTGAGATCATGAGATTTAAAAGAATTATTCTTGATATCGTGAACAAGAGGGTCTGAAGACATACTTAACTGGACTTGCTTGAGAAAAGTTAAATCAACAGTCAATGTTGATTTTATTGCTCGAAGATGAAATTATTTCGACTTCAAGAGAATCGTTCTTTGTTGCTCAAAAGCTGCATCTCCTTCTTTTGGTGCAAGATAAGAACGTCTAGACAAGGCATCGGACAAATCTTGTTATTTTTCTGATCGATAAGTGATGATGAACTCGAATCTTGATAAAGACATGCTCCAACGAGCTTGACGATGATTTAATACGCATGCTGACATAAAATACTTGGGATTCTTATGATCAATGTACACAATGATTGGACTTGAGGTGCCTTCTAGATAATGCCGCCATTCTTAAAATGAATCCACAATTGCAAGAAGCTCTTTATTGTGGATTTCATAGTTAATCTCAGCTGCTGAAAATTTCTTGGAATGGAAAGCTATTGCATGAAGCTTGTCATTTGCTTCCATTTGTGACAAAACAGCATCCAAGGCAAAGTCTGATACATCTATTTCCATAAAAAATACCTTAGAAAAGTCGATGTGATACAAGATTGGTGCAGAATTAAATTCTTTCTTTAAAGCATCAAACGCTACTTCAGCTTTTTTACTCCACTCAAATTTGTCTTTACAAGTCAAACGTGTAAGTGGAGCTATAACTTGAGAAAAATTCTTGATGAAGATTCGATAGTAATTTGTAAAGCCCAAAAAAATTACACATCTCATACTGTTCTTGGAATCTTCTAATCTATGATAGTCTGGATTTTCTCGGGATCCATCATCAGACCTTCGTTGGAAATAATATATCCTAAAAAGTCAACTTGAGTAGTATGGAATATACACTTTTCCAAGAAAAGCAGTCTTCTATTCATCTCCTTCTTTGATGCAGACCAAGTTATATGTTCCTCGTAGATCTATTTTTGTATAGATCTTTGCTTGATTGAGTTGATCAAGAAATTGTGAAATCAAAGATAAAGGATACCTGTTTTGATGGTGATCTTGTGAAGGCCCTGATAGTGTACGCACATCCATAGAGATCCATCTTTTTTCTTTACAAATAAGATCGATGCACTTGCTGGAGATTTTGAATGGCATATGAAGTTTTTAGCCAAGTTCTCATCAATATACTCTTTTAATGCAATCAACTCGTTTTGTGATAAGTTATAGATTAGTCCAAATGGCCGTTGAGCTCCTTCTTGAAGATCAATTGAACAATCATAAGGTCGATGTTCTGGAAGAATATTTATATTTTTCTTCTAAAAAATATCTTGGAATTCTTGATATTGACTAGGAATACCACTTGACATCTTTTCACTATCTAAAATGGGCATGGCATATATAGCAAAAGATGACCCCTCTTTGGCTACATGCATGAAAGCTCTTGCTTCTACTAGTAAGGGCTTAGATGCATTAGACTTATGTATTTCCTCTTGATTAATAGAATTTTGAAATAAACTATTAAGAAAGTTAAGATTACGAAAAATCCAATCTATTTGAGGATTGTACTTTTCTAATCAAGATAGTTTTAAAATGATTGGATTCAAAGGAGATTGTATCACATTAAATATTACTACACTATTATGATCTTTAATTACTACATCTAAAGGAATAGTCTCATGGGTAATATCACCAGAAGACAACGAACGACCATCTACGACTTCCACATGTACGGGTTTGATTTTCTTGACTAACGACATTTCTTATTTTTTGACAAAGTCTTCATCTATGAAACAAGCTGAGGCTCCTGAATCTAATAATGCAAAGAATTTATGATTTTTGGGTCCTAAACACACATCTATTGTAAAACAAGGTGAAGGATCTAAGGAGAGAATAGCACCTTGACTAGGTATTGTACATGGTTCCAACCGCACGGTCCCTATTGTAGCCAGAGGAACTCGTTTTTCAACACATTGTCTTCTTTTGTAATCGTACTCCTCATTTTGTGATTGCATTGCTTCCTTGGATAATATTGAGCAGTGTGTTTAGCTTCTTCGCAATATAGACATAAGCCCTCTTGGCGTCGTCAAGTCTTTTCCTGCTCCGTGAGTGGTTTAAAATGTACCGTATCAATTTGCATTGGCTCTGGCCTTGATTGAAAGGTTTCCAAAAACTTAGAAGGTGTTGCCATGACTTGACTTGTTCTTCTTCAGCCATATCTTTATTCTTGACGTCTTTCAAATAAATGATTATCACATGCAATAGCTTGAGTAATGAATTATTCTAAAGAATCTGTTTTTAGCATTGTCAATAACAAATCTTTGACATTATCCTTTAATCCATAGCAAAATTGATTGATAAGGGCTTTATCATTCCAGCCCACATCACAAGTAAGACTTTGGAATTCAACGGCATATGTGGTGGCTGAACGTGATCCTTATCGTAGTGATACAAGCTTGGTCTCTGCTATCCTTTCTCAATCACTTTTTTCAAATATAGCCGTAAATACTTCTAAAAATGAGTTCAAATCATATAATAGTCATGAATCTTTTTTCATCAAAGGTGCGAACCAAGAGAAAGCATTTCCAGATAGAAGTGCACCTATGAATCCAACTTGAGTAAATCCATCAGGATATTGGAAAGGATGCAACCTTAAGTAGAGTTTAACTTATTGCAAAAACCCTCAAAATCTTGATCTTGTTCCGTCAAACTTTTCAGGCATACTAATCCTTGCCTCTCTCAAGCTTGTAGAAGCAAAACTCCCAAAATTTGGTTGCGAGGCTAATGGACTTGTTTCCTTCAACTGCATAACTTCTTGGCATAGACTCTGAACTTCTTCCATAGTAGTGGGAATAGTGATTCCATGGTTGGTGTTGGTGATGCGTGAAATTTCGGTCCTAAGAGTGTTGACAAGCTCATGAAGATCTGCAATAGTTGCAAATCTATTTTCACTTCCATCAAGTGTAACATCCATGATTTTTCTTTCTATAGATAACTCAATGAATTCAAAAGTTAAATAAGAGGACGGTAATCTACAACCTCTAAAAATAAATTCCACAAAGAGGGATAATCTACTCTCTTTAAGGAAAAGATCAATGTTAGAAAACAAGATTTTTTTTTTAAAGGTGGGTAGTCCGTAACCTTCAAAATACAATAATAGAAGTTGGGTAATCCACTCACTTCTAGAACAAGACAAAAATAATATGTTAGCACTCTTGTCAAACTATCAAGGACATGAATTCTAAAGAAAGATAATCTCAATACACTCTTGTATCACTCGAAAATACTTAGAAATCACTCAAAGGTGATAATATATTGAACTAGAATGGCTATTGCCAAAGACTAGAAAACATGACGACTCTTGAAACTAGACTACAAATAAGCAAGGAGATGACAAGAGTGAAGAAGGCTTCACTCTTGTCTATATATATACTATCTAACTAGGGGCTATGTGGCGACGTTCTATAGGACCTCGAATATATGTTGACTTTGTAAGACACTTGCCTTGACTTACAAGGCAAAGTTTTCTACATGTGGGCCACATAGTTAGCTTGGTCTTCAACCTAACAACATGTGTGGCACATGGCCAACTTGTTGACCACGTTTTTAATCCAAAAAGTCAATTAAAGACACCTATGAAATCAAAGCAGCGTCTATAAAGCTTCTAGGAAGCTTCTATATCAAATACTATAGAATTAACTTATTTTTATCTACTTTTACTTACTTATATTTATTTATATATGTAATTATTAGCTTACATGAGTATGTCCGTAACAATGAGTCTTAAAATTAGTAAGTAAAGAAATATTAAAAATAATCAAATTGACACTATATTTCTTCAAATGAATTAGAAATCGATTTTGTGATATTATCCTCTATTTTAGAAATGAGTTTCACAAAGATCGGTGATAATATATTGATGAAGTTTAAGTTGCATGAAATTATATTTGTTACATACTTTTGATTGTTGTTTCTTTTGAAGGTAATTGATAGATCCTCTTAGCCATCGATAATGTCTCATTTGAAGGTAAAAAAACACCTTGTTATTTGATTATTGTTTAAGCCTTCATAACTTTTTTCAAATAAAATATTTATTACACTATCATGAGTTGTTCCTATCTCCAATAAAATCATCAAACATTGGAAGTCTCTTCCAACATTGTGATATCAAACACATTATATTTTTCTATCTATTCAAGGAAAAATATGTCATTTTTTAGGATCTTCATCTCAATTACATTGTCTTGAAGGCTATTTCAATTGTAATGTCTTATCCAATAAGTTAATAAACAATGGTTCTTCAGTTAAATTTGTTTGTTTGTTTGTTTTTTTTTTTTTTTGTTTTTTTTTTTTTTTTATAGATTTTCCATCTTATATAGCATTATAAAATACAAAGAACTCATTATAAAGGATAGAAGATAGAATACAATTTCTATTGAACATCTTTTGTTTTATAGCAAGAAATTTTTTGACTCTTCATCTTAATTTTAATGGATGTCTTTGATAAAAAGATTTAACTTTCTTTGCTATATTTATAAGATTCTTTGCTAGCTCTCTTGGATATTCATCAATGTACCAATGAATAAGGTATTTCAATTTATTTTGGCGCCACCTTAAGTCTAAGACTTCTTCAATGTCAAATTCTTGGTTATTATTTATTTCTATGAGAGGAAACAATATCTATTTTCTTCTCAAGATATTTACTATCTTATATGACTCAAATAAAGATATGTGAAGTATAGGATGGATCTTCATAGACTCCATTAGATATAATCAATAAGTAATTGAATTGACTTGTTGGCATATAAGAAATAGTCCATGTTTATAATAATCCAACTTTTCATAAGGCCAAAGTGTCTTGATATTATGACAAAGTAATCGTATCTTATTGCCAATGTAGAATTGAGGTTGTTCCTTATAATGAGCATCTGTATTAATATATGTTGTTCTTGAATTTCTTTTAGATGTGTCTTTACAGTTGTATGTAGCCGAAATAAATAATTTGTTAAATCTTCCACTATAAGATTATCAACTTTTAAAAAGTCAAAAGTATTAAATCATAGATGGTAACTATAATTTAAAAAAGATATTTGTTGAATAGATGAATGTGCCATATTATTATTAGCAAACTTTGCTAATGACAAAAGAGTTATTAAATCATCTTGTTGGTAGTTAATAGTATATCTCAAATATTACTCCAAAACTTGATTTACATACTTTATTTGTCCATCAATTTGAGGATAAAAAGCCAATAATATTTTTAGTTCTAAAATCTTGATGTATCTTAAATATCTAGTTGATGAAGAATATGTAATTATACTTCATCTTTTAGAATATATAAATAATCTTTGAAATAAAGTAGATTATTTTTAAATTCAAACTTGGAAGTACCATGAAATTTTGAAGAATTTTTCTTAATATCATAAACAAAAAGAACAAAGGATATACTTGATTGAACTTACTTAAAAAAATTAAATCAACAATTAGTATTGATTTCATCGTTCAAATTTGAAATTGCTCTAGCTTTAAAAATTATTATCTATTATTAATCAAAAAATATATTCTATTCTTTGAATATAAGATAAGATTGTCTAAAAAGAACATCTAAGAAATCTTGTTATTTTTCTACCTGATAAGTGATCTTAAATTAAAATCTTGATAAAGATATGCTCTAAAGAATTAGGCAATAATTCAAAATACGTATTGATATAAAATATTGAAGGTTCTTATGATCCACATACACAATGACTAGACTAAAAATTCCTTTTAGATAATAGCTTTATTCTTATAATGAATCCATAATTATAAAAAGTTTTTTTTATTATGGATCTTGTTCTTGATTTCTATTGCTAAAATTTTTTTTAAATAAAAAGCTATTGAGTAAAGTTTATCATCTATTTTTATTGGTGAGAATACGACACCTAAAGTAAATTTTGATGTATTTGTTTCTATAAAAAATGGTTTGAAGAATTTGATGTAATATAAGCTTAATACAAAAATAACGATCATCTTCAAAGCTTTAAATACTGCTTTTACTTCTTGATTCTATTAAAGTTTGTCTTTATAAGTCAAAGATATAAGTAGAGCTACAATTTGATCTAAGTTCTTGATGAAAATTCGATAGTAATTGACAAATCTCAAAAAATATTGAACATCTCTTATTATTTTTGAAATCTTCTGTCAAAGACATGAATCTCGAAGAAAGAAAATCCTCAATACACTCTTGTATCACTGAGGAGAACTAGAAAATCACTCAAAAATGATATATTATTGAACTAGAATGGCTATTGCGAAAGACAAGAAGAGTAGAAAAGCTTGGAATAAGACTAAAGACTAAGAATGCATTGACAAGAGTGAAGAAGGCTTCACTCTTGCCTCAATATATACTATCTAACTAAGAGCTATGTGGCGATGTCCTATAGGACCTCCAACATTTGTTGACTTTGCTAGCCACATGTCTTATCTTGCAAGACAAGTTATCTATGTATGGACCACATAGTTGGCTTGTTCCACAAGCTATTACACAGAGATAACTTATTCCATAAGCTACCAATATATGATTAGCTCTTTGGTCAAGTTTCTAATCTACAAACACATCTAAAGTCAAAATCGCATCTATAAAGCTTCTAAGAAGCTTCTCTATAAGTCTTTATGAAATTATTCTATATTTACCTACTTCTACTTAATCATATAAGTAACTATTGAGATAAATATATATGTCCGTGACATTATCTCTTCTTCTAGGAATGAGTTCCATGAGAAGCGGTCTTCAAATGTTGAGAAAGTCAAAGATGCGGTGAATTGTATTTGCTACATACTTCGATCTTTGCTTTCTTTGAAGATGGTTGAAAGGTCCTCTCAATCATTTATAGTGTCCCACACCAGGGCAAGAAGACCACCCTGTTATTTGGTCATTGTTGAGGCCTTCATAACTTCCTTCAAATAAAACATTTGGAACACCGTCACGAGTTGTTCCTACTTCTAATGAAATCACTAAACTTCAGGAGTCTCTTCCAAGGTCGTGATACCAAACACGTTGTCATGTTATTACATGACTATATAGTAAAAGGTGATAATATGGATCTTACTATAGAAGAGCCAAGTTAAAAGATAAAGTAAAAAAATATGGATAAAAGATAGGGAGGTAGTAAAACTTTTAGTAGTAATGTTGCCCTTTTAGAAAAAATAGCTTCTACTTACTTTATAGGGCCAAAAATAAGGCAAAATAAGGTAGATTGAAAAAAATGATATAATCATCTTTAGGAAGAAGTTAAGAGTAAATTCTAGCAAAAATTACTTAGAAAAATTAGATATTTATATCCGAGGAGGGCCGGTTATCAACCTAGATCAAAATCAGACCCTAAGGCACAAAACCGAGTATCTATGGAAACTCAGAGGTTCTTTTGCAAATTAGAGAGTGGGATTTGATAGCAAACTAGATAAGATTTCTATGAGCATTAGTTTTGAGCAATTTGAAGTTGTTATGACTTTGTAAGAGCTTTTCAAAGTCAAGATTGTTTTCAGATGACTTAAGGTTTGTGATATAAAATACGGTTGATGTTTCTAGTAATTTCAAGAGTTTTGTAATAGATCTTTAAGTGAAATTTTATGAATTAATGTTTATAGTTGTGCTTAATATGTGTTATAAATCTTAGCTAAATATAACAATTAAACTGAGGGTTATTGAGGTTTAAGTGGGTCAAGGTCTCAAAAAGTAGAATTTTAGGTCCAGTGAGGATTTTTTAGATTTCTTGCAATCTACTAGTTGGATTGAAGTGAAATTTATGTGAGAAGATATTAGACTTGTTTTTCTATGTGTATGAGAATTTTGAGATCAATCGAATGGTGAAAAAGAGAGATATTTGCTCTGGGAGATTGACATCAAGGTTGGAGAAGGAGGTCGACTAATATCCAAGCACATTTTGGAGGTTATTGTCTATTTGGTAATTTTGATCCTTTTTAAATTTATTTTTGCTTATTTTTAACTTAGTTTTTAAGACGTATGCAAAATTTGAATTAAGATCAATGATTCATTTATTAGTTATTGAAATTTAAATCTATTGTAGAAATTACTAGGGTTTGGTTAGGATTTGGTTTAGGATTTAGAGTTTGGTTAGGGTTTGGTTTAGGGTTTAGAGTTTGGTTAGGATTTGATTTAGGATTAGGATTTGATTAGGGTTTGATTTAGGATTTAAGATTTTAATTTAGAATTTAGTTTAGGTTTTGTTTAGGATTTGATTAGGATTTGGTTTAGGGTTTAGAATTTGATTAGGATTTTATTTAGGATTTAGGATTTAGTTTAGGATTTGGTTAGGATTTGATTTAAGATTTGATTAGGATTTGGTTTAGGATTTAGGATTTGATTTAAGGATTAGGATTTGGTTTAGGATTTAAAGTTGAATTAGGGTTTGATTTAGGGTTTAGGATTTGATTTAGAATTTAATTAGGATTTGATTTAAGATTTGGTTAAGATTTGGTTTAGGATTTAGGGTTTGATTTAGGATTTAGGATTTTATTAGGATTTGTTTAGGATTTAAGATTTAATTAGCTTTGGCCTAAATTTTGAATGAAGTCCAATAGGATTTTAACTAGGATTAAATTAAGATTGAATTAAGATGTATTTGAGATATATTTGTGATCATTCCAATATTTTTTTAAGATTTCTTATTATTTTTTTGAAATTTCTTTGAGGTTTCTTTGAATTTGATTAAATCTTGTTTAACATTATTATGGTCTAATTAGAGTTTAGTTAGTATTCTATTAGAGTTAGGATTTTGTTGTTGCAATTTCCATTCTACCTTCCATAGCAAAGTGCCCAAAGCATTCTCAAGCAAGACTTCACGTATTACGACAACGTTGTATCTCGCCATCTATTCAAGGAAGGACATGTCGTTCTTGAGGATCTTCATCTCAATTCTGTCTTCTTAAAGGTTGTGACAATCACAATGTCTCATCTGATAAGTTTGTAAATGAAAGCTCTTGAGTTGAATCTGCTGGTTGTTGGTGCTCCATCTCATCACAAATACACAGAAGCTATAATGAAAGATAGAAGGTAGAATGTTATTTTTCTTTGATCTTATTTCTTTTATAGCAAAGGTTTGCTATTTTTTATCTTAGTTTTGATGGATGTCGTTGATGAAAGTCTTCAACTTTCTTTACTGCATTTGTAAGATTCTTTGATGGCTCGTATGTGCGTTCACTAATATCATATCCATGCCAATGAACAAGATATTCCAACCTATTTCGATGCCACCTTGAGTCTAAGACTTCTTCCACCTTAAACTCTTGGTTATTATCTACTTCTATAGGAGGAGGTGGCATTTGTCTTCTTTTCAAGTTTTTCACTGTCTTATACAACTCCAAGAGAGAGACATGAAATATAAGGTGGATCTTCATAGACTTTGGTAGATTTAATCAATAGGCAATAGGATTGATTTGTTCACAAATAGGAAAAGGTCACAACCTACGATAATCTAATTTATCACAAGGACGAGTACTCTTGATATTACGACAAAGTAACTATAGCTTGTCACCTATATTATATTGTGGTTGCTCCTTGTGATAGGCATCCACATTGATCTTTTGTCGTTCTTGAGCTTCTTTTAATTGTAAATTCATTGTTATATGTAGCTTTGACAAGCTATTTGTTAAATCTTCCGCCACATGATTATTAACTTTTGAAAAAGTCAAAAGTATCAAGATGTGGATGATAACCATAATTGGCAAATAAAGGTGTTTCTTGAGTAGAAGAATGTACCAAATTATTATATGCAAACTCTGCCAATGGTAAAAGAGTTGTCAAATCAACTTGATGATAGTTGATGGTACATCTCAAATACTGCTTCAGAACTTGATTTACCCATTCCGTTTGTCGATCAATTTGAGGATGAAAAGCTAAAGAAAGCTTTATATCCACCTTTAGAATCTTGAATAGGATTCACCAAAATCTTGATACAAATTGAGTCCCCTTATCCAATATAATATCTTTTGATAATCCATGATAGCAATGGATATTGTCAAATGTTACAGATTGATTGTCTTATTGCAAAATATAGATCTTGTTTGTTGGAGCAAAAATTATACCATGTTTTCTATATATGAATCAAAATTCTATCAAAAAAGCATCTAAATTATCTAATATTGGATTATATTGTTTAAAAATAAATAAAAACGATGATAACATAGAACTTGAAAGAAGTGTATTAATAAACTTGACTTTTAATCTTAGAGTTGAATAGCTTTGACATTGAAGTTGAATCACTAATTGTATTTTATTGATGAATCCTTAAAATTTTAATTTTATTCTATCAAACTTCTTAGGTAAGAAAATTCTTCATTTTCTAATATTTGAATGATATTTTACTATAGAAGGCATAGAATGATTTAGTATAGATATTGAAGTAGCTCCAATCATCTCTATAACTTTACTACCTATTAATCTTATTGCTTATTGTGGTAGTAAATTGAGTTGATACATAATAAGAATTAATTTTTTTAATTGCTCTTACATTGGTGCCATTACACTCTTCAATTAAGCAAGATTTACTATAATTATACAATAAAAAATAAGATATCTAATATTTCTCAAGATAAATAAAAAAGAAGAGTAGAAAATAAAAAAATTCTAAGAACAATACTAGTTTAGAAGTAGATAATACATAACTTCTAATATGTTTATGCCTTATCAAAAAAAAAGAATAATCTACTCTTAATTAAAAAGAGACAAAGCTATCATATTGTAAGTACATTCTTATCAATCTATGAAGGACAAAATTCAATGAAGACAAATAATAAGTGAGAGTTTTATCAAAGAGAGATGATAATATATATATATATATTAAATAGAAACTAGAATGGTTATTGCTAAAAGATAAGAAAACTAAAGACCTTTGAAATTAAATTAAAAACAAGAAAGAAATTGATAAAAGTGAAGAAGGCTTTATTCTTACTTCTATATATACTATCTATCTATAAACTATATAGCAACGTTCTATAAGACCTCCAATACATGTCCAATTTGCAAGATATATGTCTTAACTTGCAAGACAAGTTTTTTATATGTGTGCTACGTTATTACCTTATACAAGCTATTAATACATGTAACATGTGACTAACTGTCAAGGACAAAGACTCGATGAGGAAAAATATACACCAAAAGGCTATCTCGATATAATAAGTCAAAATATAAACAAGTAGGTATATTAAAAGGAAACTGGAATGGCTATTGCCACAAGACAAGAAACTAAAGACTCTTGAACCTGGACTAGAAGCAAGAAAGGAGTTGACAAGAGTGAAGAAGCCTTCACTCTTGTCTCTATATATACTATCTAACTAGGGGCTACGTGGCGACGTTCTATAGGACCTCCAATATGTGTTGACTTTGTAGGACACATGCCTTGACTTACAAGGCAAGTTTTTCTACGTGTGGGCCACATAGTTAGCTTGATCTTCAAGCTAACAACATGTGTGGTACATGGCCAACTTGTTGACCACGTTTCTAATCCAAAAAGTCAATTAAAGACACCTATGAAGTCAAAGCAGTGTCTAGGAAGTTTCTAGGAAGCTTCTATATTAAATATTATACAATTAACTTACTTTTATCTACTTTTACTTACTTCTACCTATTTCTATATGTAATTATTAGCTTACATGATTATGGCCGTGACATTACCCCCCTTTCTAGAGACGAGTTCCACGAGGAGCGGTCATCATATGTTGAGGAAATCTATGATGCGACGAATTGTATTCGCCACATACTCTGATCTCTGTTCTCTTCGAAGATGATTGATAGGGCCTCTCAACCATCGGTAGTGTCCCATACCAGGGCGGGAAGACCACCCAATTATTTGATCATTATTGAGGCCTTCATAACTTCCTTCGAATAGAATATTCGGAATACCATCAGGAGTTGTTCCTACCTCTAGCAAAATCACCAAACATCGGGAGTCCCTTCCCAAATCGTGATACCAAACGCGTTGTATCTCACCATCTGTTCGAGGAAGAACATGTCGTTCTTGAAGATCTTCATCTCGATTGCGTCGACTTGAAGGTTGTGACAATCGTAATGTCTCGTCCGGCAGGTCAGCAAACGAAGGTTCTTGAGTTGAATCTGCTGGTAATTGGCTCTCCATCTAATTAGCGTCACAAATGCAAAGAAGTTACAAACAAGGATAGGAAATTGAATGTTATCTTGCCTCAATCTTGTCTCTTTTATAAGAGAGATTTTCTTCTTGATTTCGATGGATGTCGTTGATGAAAAACTTTGACTTTAGCTCATGCATTTGTTAGATTCCTGGATGGCTCCCATGTACGTTCACAAATATCATATCCGCGCCAATGAACAAGATATTCTAGCTTATTTCGGCGCCGCCTTGAGTCTAATATCTCTTCCACCTCAAATTCTTCATTATTATCTACTTCTATAGGAGGCGGTGGCATTTGTCTTCTTCCTTGTATATCCACTGTCTTATATGGTTCAAGAAGAGATACGTGGAATACAGGATGGATCTTCATTGACTCTGGTAGATGTAACCGACATGCAACTGGGTTGATCTGTTCAGAAACAGAAAAGGGGCCAAGCCTACGATAGTCCAACTTGTCACAAGGTCGAGTAGTCTTGATATTGCGACGAAGTAGCCATACCTTATCACCGACGTTGATCTGTGGTTGCTCCTTACGATATAGATCTGCGTTTATCTTTTGTCGTTCTTGAGCTTCCTTCAATTGTGTCTTCATTATTGCATGTAACTCTGACAACCGATTTGCCATATCTTCTGCTGCAGGATTATCAACTTTTGAAAAATCAAAAGTATCAAGTCGTGGATGATAGCCATAATTGGCAAAGAAAGGTGTTTGTTGCGTGGAAGAATGTACCGTATTATTATAAGCAAACTCTGCCAATGGTAGAAGGGTTGTCCAATCATCTTGTTGGTAGTTGATAGTACACCTTAAATATTGCTCGAAGACTTGGTTTACGCGCTCTGTTTGTCCATCAGTTTGAGGATGAAAAGCCGAAGATAGTTTTATGTCCACTTTTAAAATCTTGAAAAGGGTCCTCCAAAATCTTGACACAAATTGAGTTCCCCTATCCGATATGATATCTTTAGGTAATCCATGATAGCGATAGATATTATCAATGAAAAGCTTAGCTGTTTCTTCACCTGTGATAGATTTTGTACATGGCACAAAATGTGCCATCTTGGTGAAACGATCTACTATCACAAATATAGAATCATAAGATCTTGAGCTTGGAAGATCTGTGATGAAATCCATAGAAACAGAAGACCATGGTTGTTCTGGTATAGGTAATGGCTGAAGAAGTCCGTAAGGTCGATGACGAGGAATTTTTGATCTTGAACAAACATCACATGATTGTACAAAGTCTTTGACTGACTTCCACATTTGTGGCCACCAAAAATCTCTTGATATGAGTTCCAAAGTCTTATTATATCCAAAGTGCCCTGCTGCTAGAAAGTCATGACGTGCTTGAAGAACACGTAAACGTGCTTCTCCTTCTGGAACATATAGGCGTCCTTCAAAATATAATAGATTATTCTTGAACTCAAACTTCTAAGGATCAAGAGACTTGGAAGAATTATTCTCGATATCATAAACAAGAGGGTCTGAGGACATAATGGACTGGATTTGCTTGAGAAAAGTTGAATCAACAGTCAATGTTGATTTCATTGCTCGGAGATGAAATTGCTCCGATTTCAAGAGGACCGTTCTTTGTTGCTCAAAAGCTGCATCTCCTTCTTTTGGTGCAAAATAAGAACGTCTAGATAGGGCATCGGATAAACCTTGTTGTTTTCCTGGCCGATAAGTGATAATGAACTCGAATCTTGACAAAGACATACTCCAACGAGCTTGACGACGATTCAACACGCGTGCTGACATGAAATACTCGAGGTTCTTGTGATCTGTATACACAGTGACTGGACTAGAAGCGCCTTCTAGATAATGACGCCATTCTTGAAAGGAATCCACGATCGCAAGAAGTTCTTTATCATGGATCTCATAATTGATCTCGGCTGCTGAGAATTTTCTTGAATGAAAAGCTATCGGATGGAGTTTGTCATCTGTTCCCATTTGTGATAAAACTACACCCAAGGCAAAATCTGATGCATCTGTTTCCATAAAAAATGCCTTGGAAAAGTCAACACGATATAAGACTGGTGCAGAGACAAACGATGTCTTCAAGGCTTCAAATGCTGCTTCCGCTTCTTGATTCCATTGAAATTTATCTTTACTAGTCAAGCGTGTAAGTGGAGCTGCAACTCGTGAGAAATCTTTGATGAAGATCCGATAGTAATTGGCAAATCCCAAGAAACATTAGACATCTCTTACTGTCCTTGGAATCTTCCAATCCATGATTGTTTGGACTTTTTTAGAATCCATGATGAGACCATCATTTGAAATGATGTATCCTAAAAAGTCAACTTGAGTAGTGTGAAATACACACTTTTCCATCTTGGCGTACAATCCTGCATCTCTAAGTTTTTGTAATACTTGACGAACATGTATTTCATGTTCTTCGACGTTCTTAGAATAGATCAGGATATCGTCTAGATAGCAGACGACAAAATTATCCAAGAATTCATGAAATACATCATTCATGAGATGTTGAACAGCAGCTGGTGCATTCGTGAGTCCAAAGGGCATGACATTATATTCGAAATGTCCATACCTGGTTCGAAACGCAGTCTTCCATTCATCTCCTTCTTTGATCCGTACTAGATTATATGCTCCTCTTAGATCTATTTTTGTATAGATCTTAGCTTGATTCAACTGGTCAAGGAGTCCTGATATCAAAGGTAATGGATACCTGTTTTTGATTGTGATCTTGTTGAGTCCTCGATAATCAACACACATTCGTAAAGATCCATCTTTTTTCTTTACGAATAGAATTGGAGCTCCTGCTGGAGATTTTGAATGGCGTATGAAATTCTTCGCTAAATTCTCGTCAATATATGTCTTGAGTTCAGCCATCTCATCTTGCGATAAACTGTAAATTAGTCCAAATGGTGGCTGAGTTCCTTCCTTGAGGTCGATTGAACAATCATATGGACGATGCTCAGGAAGAATATCTGCATTCTTTTTCTCAAAAACGTCTTGATACTCCTGATATTGACTTGGAATGCCACTTGAAGTCTTTACGTTTTCAGAAATAGGTGCAGCATAAATAGCAAAAGTTGATCCTTCTTTTGCTGCGTGTATAAATGCTTTTGCACCTATCAGTGCGGGTTTTAATATACTAGACTTATAATTTTTTACTTGATTAGTAGAACTATTAAAAACGCTCTGGGAAAAGTCAAGTTTACGCTTATTCCAATCTATTCGAGGGTTATATTTTTCTAGCCAAGATAAACCTAAAATAACTGGATTGGACGGGGATTTAATTATGTTAAAAGCTGTGTAGCTATCATGACCGTCTATTGTTACTTTTATAGGATGAGTTTCATGAGTGACATCTCCAGAAGACAAGGGACGACCATCTATGACTTCTACATGTACTGGTTTAGGTTTTTGTACAAAGGGTATTTTACGACTTTTAACAAATTGTTCATCTAAAAAACATGCTGAGGCTCCCGAATCTAATAAAGCAGAGGCTTTGTAATTCTTAGGTCCTAAATATAAGTCTATTATAAAACAAGGAGAGGGTTCTGAGGAGAGGATAGGACCTTTATTAGGAATTGTACAAGGTTCCAACTGCACGGTCCCTATTGTAGCTGGACGAATCCGTTTTCTGACATGTTGTCTTCTTTGACCGTCGTACCCCTTATTTTATAGTTGCGTCATTTCTTTGGACAATGTTGAGCAGTGTGCTTAGGTTCTCCGCAATATAAACATAATCCTTCTTGACGACGATGAATCTTTTTTTGCTCAGTTAGGGGTTAAAAACGTACCGCGTCAATTTGCATGTCTTTTACTTCTGAATGTACGTTTGGCAAAGATGTTGATGTTGTCATTGAGTAATAATGTTGAGGTTCCCGTGAATGATTCTCAGATCGAAATTCGAAAAGTCGATTATCACATTTTACTACAAAATCGATTGCTTGACTCAAAGTTTGAGGATCAGGTAAGTTGAGCATCAATTTCTTTACTTCGTATTGCAATCCATAAAGAAATTGACTAATGAGTGCAGCATCATCCCACTTGATGTCAATTGCAAGTTGTCGAAATTATGAAGCATACATTGTTACTGAGCGATTTTCTTGTCGCAGAATTCGGATCTTATTTGTTGCAACATGAGTTGCATCGTGTTCACCATACATAGATCGAAACTCCGCCAAAAAAGCTTCCAAATTATCCAATATTGGATTTCGTTGTTCAAGAAAAGACGAAAACCATGATAATGCAGAACCAGAAAGTAGAGTGCCAATAAACCTGACTTGTGATCCTGGAGTTGGATAGCTTTGCAGTTGAAGTTCAATTGCCAATTGTACTTGATTGATGAACCCTCGAAACTTTGATCTCGTACCATCAAATTTCTCGGGTAAGGCAATTCTTGGTTCTCTAGTGCTTACAGGGTGTTGTACAATTGGAGAAGGAACGTGATTTGTTGTAGATGTTGAAGCAGCTCCGATCATCTCTATATCTCCACTTTCTGCTATTCTTGTTCTTTCCTGTGTTGGTGAATTGAGTTGATGCATCGCAAGCATTAACTCCCTTATTTGCTCTTGCATTTGTGCCATTGCACTCTTCATTTCAACAAGCTCTGCCATAATGACACTAAGAAGAAAAATTTGTTTGATATTGCTCAAGACAAAAGAAAAGAAAGACTTGATAACAAAGAAGATACTAAGAACAATATCAGTTTAGAAGTGGGTAATCTGCAAACTTCTAATACGCTTATGTCTTGTCAAGAGAAAGGGGTAATCCACTCTTACTCAAGAAAAAACAAAGCTCTGATATTGTAAGTGTACTCTTGTCAATCTGTCAAGGACAAAGACTCGATGAGGAAAAATATACACCAAAAGGCTATCTCGATATAATAAGTCTAAATATAAATAAGTAGGTATATTAAAAGGAAACTGGAATGGCTATTGCCACAAGACAAGAAACTAAAGACTCTTGAACCTGGACTAGAAGCAAGAAAGGAGTTGACAAGAGTGAAGAAGCCTTCACTCTTGTCTCTATATATACTATCTAACTAGGGGCTACGTGGCGACGTTCTATAGGACCTCCAATATGTGTTGACTTTGTAGGACACATGCCTTGACTTACAAGGCAAGTTTTTCTACGTGTGGGCCACATAGTTAGCTTGATCTTCAAGCTAACAACATGTGTGGCACATGGCCAACTTGTTGACCACGTTTCTAATCCAAAAAGTCAATTAAAGACACCTATGAAGTCAAAGCAGCGTCTAGGAAGTTTCTAAGAAGCTTCTATATTAAATATTATACAATTAACTTACTTTTATCTACTTTTACTTACTTCTACCTATTTCTATATGTAATTATTAGCTTACATGATTATGGCCATGACACTAACTTGTTAGCCAAGTTTTTAATCTATAAATCACTTTTATATATATATATATATATAAAGATGAAACAAATCTATAAAGCTTTTATAAAGCTTCTCAAAAGACATTGTGAAATTAATTTATTTTTATCTATTTTTTATATAATCATATTATCTATATAATTATTAAAATAAATATGTATGTTTGTAATATTTACTTTAGAACTACCAATTTCTTCTTATACATAGATAAGATTGATAACCATACATAATAAGACATAAGTAAGGTATTTGACATTGTAAAGGTATCATACAAATTTAGAACATCAAAATGTATTGAAAATATTAAAGTGTTATGTTTGAAGTATAGTTTGAATACAAAAAGAATTTAAAATCTATGAAAAAATATAATTATAATACATTACTTTTGTATTTTATATATTTTTATTTCTTATGCAATAAATCAATTTTTTTATATATCATTATATAGAGGTTTTTACATAGTATCAAAGCAAGAATAAAGAATTCATGAAAATTATCTCATAGTTGCTTGAGAGAAAGTATATTGAACATATATAGTTGATAAGCATTTTTTGAAGATTAAAAAATGTTAAGTGATCCCTTGTAGGTTGGCAAGGCTAGCAAACTAATTGAAAAAGATAACTATCATATATGGAGCTTGAAAATGAAGACCTTCTTGTGAGCTGAAAGTCTTTAAGATCTCACCATTAAGAAGCTTTTACCAACAACATATCTATGCATATACAATAGGCATATATTATCAAAAATACAATCATATGAAATAAAAACAAAGGTTATGAAAATACTAATATTTGCTATAGAAAACTATCTTATCGATATAGTGACAAAGAATAAAGAGCTTGTAGATGTAAGGATGGCATTAAAGCAAGAATATGAAAATAAAGACCTTGCTATAGTAGTCAATCTTAAGTATAAACTATCTATATTGAAGTTTTGAAACTTTACATTAATAAAAGAGTTTTTGAGGACATTATGAAAAATCAAGAATTAACTTGCAACACTTGGTAAAAAAGTTCTAAATAAGAATCTTATGTAAATTATCTTGAATGGTTTATTTTCTTCTTTTAATAGTTTAATATATAATTTAGCTTTAATAAATCAATTTCCAAGGTTTAAAAAAATATTATTAAAATTCATTATAAAAGTCCATAGACTATAGTTGAGAGTAAACATAATTGATGATTCCAATAATGAGACTTTATCTATACAAACTTGAAGAAGAGAGTTCAATACAAGTAAAATTAAGTCGTATAGGAAATATGTGACTTATCAACTGAAAAAAAGCTCATAACATGGAAATGGATCTTCAAAAAGAATACATGAGCTGAAAAAATCTTAAAAAATAAAAGGTGTGATTGGTTGCATGAGGCTTTGAACAATAAGAGAAAGAAGATTCTTTTGAAACTTTCACTAGTGTCATAAGTTGGAATACAATTAGAATAGCTACTATATTAACTGTATCTCATTAATGGAAAATAAAACAATATAATATCAAAACTATATTTTTAAATGGTATACTAAAATAGGTATATCTAAAAATCCTATCTTATTTTGAAGAACATGGAAATAATAAGAAAATTCATAGAGTCAAACGAGTTTTGTATGATTTTTGACAATCTCCTTATATTTGGTATAGAAGGATTGACAAATATTTGCAAAAGATTGGATTAAGAAAGTCAAAAGCAAACCTTCATATTTATATTTTTTATTATAAAAATTTATACATAATTCTACTTTTATATGTGAATGACTTAATAATCATAAGAATTGATACAACAAAAATATTGGAAGTTAAGTCGTATAAATATTATTCTTGATAGATTCAAAATACAAGATTGTAATCTTTGCACAATTATAATGAATGAAGGCTAAAAATTCTAAAACAAAATGAAATGTGAATTTATTGATGAGATTGAATTCAAAAGACTTGTTAAAAGTCTCTTGTATTTATCAAATGCTGAAAGACTCAACATCAATTTTGCAAACATTAATATAAGTTGGTATTACACTTCACTACAAAAACTTCATTGAAAAGCTAGAATGCACATTTTGAGATATCTTAAATGAAATACTAATCTAAAAATTCATTATCTAAAAGAAAACTTAAGAAACTCATTACTTATGCTAATATTAATTGGAGATGCAATATTGATTTAAAAAGATCCATCTTAGATCTTTTGTATATTATTAATAATTTATTTTTTAATTCGAATTTTGAATAGTAAAATATCCTTGTCTTATCTATAATTAAAGAAAAATATTATGTTTTATTTAGAGTTGCTAAAAATATTACATAGTTAAGAAGATTGTTCAAAGATTTATATACACAAGTAAATGTAATAACATCAATCATGAATAATAATTAAAATGCATTAAAGTAGTAGCTAATCAAATTTTATATACAAGAACAAAACATATAGAATGAAAATTTATTTCATCAGATAAAAGACATAGCTTAGAGAAATAGAAGTTTTATGTATTTATAGTAAAGAATAATTAGCTGATTTATTGTCCAAGCCAATCAACAAAAAAACAACATAAAAAACTAATAGAAAAGATGGAATCAACTCATCTTTGTTTCTAAAACCTATCTTAGGTACTTCGAGAAGATTGCAATCTACATCTAAAGATAATATATATTATTTGATAAGTCTTTCTATATTTTTCCTACAAACTATCATAAATAAATTGTACTCATATCTAAATCTATATAACAAATGTCTAGGCTATATACTTTTAGCTATCATACATTATTGATAGTTAAGAGTATTGATCTTAATAAACATCAAATTTCTGCAATGATCCATATCATCTATTTTTTTTTTTCCAACTTTTGTTTAAACCTTTTAGTCTTATTAGTTGGAAAGGATTATTGATTCTCAACAACCTCTCTAAAAAATTTCTTTTTATAAAACTAATAGTAGTATATAATGATGGAAGAAATATATTATAAGTAGAATATATACAATGTTTATTAAAGTTAGAATTTGTACTACAAGATGAGTTTTATTCAACTTGAAAATTAGGGTCTTCAAATCATTGCAAAGACTTATATAACAAGTAATATGTACATATGAGTATATAATCACAATACTTTTGTAAAAGAGTAACCAAGAACCAAATACCTAACAAGAATAATTTACGTTGAATTAATGAGAGTAGGAATAAAACAAAAATAAAGAAAATCATCAACAAAATATGACAAAGCAAGAAGGAGACTTACTAGTAGAAGAGACTCAACTTGCCCAAATGCTTGCACAAGAATAAGCGCCATTGCAGCATCGTCTCCACTCTCCAAATGAAAATGAAGAGAAAGAGAGAAATCCTAAACAAAAGGGAGTATTGGCAAAAAAAAAGGCTCTTGTTCCTTTCCTACTAGCCTTAGAACTGCCAATATCCTCTCATATATGGATGAGATTGATAACCATGCACAACAAGACATGGTCAAGGTATTAGATATAATAAGAGTATCATTCAGAGTGAGGGTATCAAAATTTATTGAAAACATCAAAGAGTTATGTTCGAAGTATAGTTCTAACAGAGAAAATTTAGAATCCATGCAAAAAGGCACTTCAAACACATCACCTTTGTGTTGTACATATTGTTTTCTCATATGCAATAACATCAACTCTCTCATGTACCATTGCAAAGAGATTTTTACGAAAATAAGGCAGCACCCACATTTAGAATCCAATTTTTTCTACCACATGTCAATCGAATATGTGGAGTTCTGATTGCCAAAAGAATGACAAGGGACGAGTTTGTACTTTCTTCTTCTTCTATGGTACTGTTCTAACCTTGTAAATTAACCAAAAAGAAGTCAAGAGGAACATGCCCTGAAGTGAGGTGGTAAAACTAGATTAGAAATGTACTCTGGTTACAATCATAGACGTGTGGAAAAACTCATTAATTGTAGAAGCTGGCGATGAACCACAGCTGAGTCATACTGTAACTACAACAGCCTTTCCAAAGTCGAGTTTGTTAAAGTGACTGGAGCCTAGCTCACGTGCATCTGTGAGTGCGAGAATTTAATTTTTATCATCCAACATCTACTAGTAGAAATATCTCATACCAAGTTGCTTCAGTTGTAATTGATGGCATATACCATGGCAGCTGTATAAGATCCTTGTTCGTTTCAGACACACATATTTTCAGTTCAGGAGGTGAGTGAAGAGTTTGCTGCTTTAAGCAGGATATGAGTCACTAGATTGTGCAGATGTATGTGCCTGATTCAAAAGAGCACGATTCCTATTCTTCCTCCTCTGCACTTTCACTCTTACTTCTCTTCTTCTTCTTCTGGGGGGACTAATTTCGTTCATACAACTATATGCCGTAATTCATAATTAGTGCACAAATAAGCGAGAGCTTCGGGATTTAAGTGTACAGAATGATGAAAGGTGATGCAGCGTCACTGACAACAAGGGTCGAACATAAGGGTCACAATTGATACTGACTGCTGAGCGTTCCAAACCACACCAATTGCGTCCATACACTCGTAAGAAGCAGTTGTCTGTATCAAGGACAACATTTCATGAGAACACACTGTTGGTGCATTCACTGCAATCGCTATGTTCGATCTCCGTAGATTAGAACTTGAATTGATTCAATTAGACTCAAATATCGTATCAGTAGGATGCTGTGATCTGAAACTATGTGATTGAAACACTGAGAGCTTCCGCGCTGCCTGATTCGAGACTCGCAAGATAAGTTGTATATATAGTTGAGAAAGAGTCAGAACTTTGTGTCGAGGAGAAGCAGCAACAGTGACCACATCCAATAGTCTGAATCACTTGCTTAAAACCTTATAAAGCGTACGCCTGTGCGTGAGTACTCAAATATTACCAGAAATATCCGCCGAACAGGTTCCTGCATTAAAAGCAAAATACCCGAAGTGGTATACACGGAATTAGAAATTTAGCTTAAGCAATGCATCCAGCACAATTGAAACCATTACTCACCGGCAAAGACCAACTTGCAACCAGACCCATGAGCAAACACCTAGACAACCACAGGCAAGGTCCAGCAATCTCTGCAGGGTACACTAAAACTCACTTCCCGAACACTTTTCATCATCGCCTTAACTCCCAAAGTGGAATGCATAGATTCTGTACAACATGGAACATTGTGCACGTTTTCTCCTGACTGATCTTCCAGCTCGTGGAACCGCTGAAACCTGTCGAACTCCTAATACCGAACGCCGCCGCCGCCGCGAGATGGCAATCGCGATCGCGGCTTCCACTGTATCGCGGTATCCAGACAACAGCTGAGCCTTCTCCAATTTTGGCATCTCCATTATGCGTCCAATAGTGAAGGAATTGCCGAATCGCTAAGGAATCGATCACTGAATCATTGTAAATCCTTTTGTTAAAATTATTATTCAACTAAAGTTACTGGTTAAATCACTAAGAACATCAGATTAAAGTACCGTATTGTGCATGATATCTTTAAAATACAACTACATGGAACATGCATGAAACTGTGTCAACCATTATAATATATCATTGAAGAGATTATTCTCCCAGATAATAAGTCTTGGTTGCTTTGTAACTTAATTGCTGCAAAATTTTCTTGTTCGTTGATAGATTGAAAAATAAATGCATTGGATGGAATCTACTTCAATAACCCTAACCATTATGAAAAGCCAAAGAAAACCTTTACCTTTATATTCATAAACGTAGTAGTAAATTTGAAGTATGGACGAATGCAGTGATGACGGAATTTACTAATATAAGAAAAACATGACTTCGGTGAGGCCATCCATAAATTCTCAAATGTACGAAAAAACCAATTGAACAGTAATTGAAAAATGAGCGTCACACACACATCGTTATTCCCAAGGCTCATAAAATTTTGTCCTCACACGTAGATTATGCATTGCTAGCTTTGAATCCTGAATCTGGAATCCGCCGAGCCTGTGCGTAGAATCTCCCCACAGCCAATCAAAACATCCTTTTTTTCACAAGTTGATTATACATTCTACATGCATCTATTCCGTTGCCCCAAATTGAGTGAAATTGCCCCATCCACCTGTTCTACAAGCATTGGTGGTGACCCATCAAGCCAGATTCCAGCTAAGCAGTTTAGGGCATTTCTTTGCTTTCTGTTTTGCTGAGTCAGTCACAAGGTTGTTGCTAAGCTGTCATTTTTCTTTCTGTAGAGATCAAACACACACATGCTTTTTCACTGTTACGACATCCAAACCACCTGCACTCAGGCAAAGAGTTTAGTGCTAGATGATAAGTTGTATTGATTGAAATACTTATTATGAACTTATTGTTTTTTTAGTTATGGAAAGTGTGTTTTTTTTTTCGTGCAGATGCATACCAAAATTCTTAACGCCTTCTCTCTCTTCCCATTCGCTATATTGGTTTCTGAAAATGCTACCCTTCGTGGTCTTAAGACTGCAGGGGCAAATCCCGGCTAAGACGTGCTGGAGTGCAGTAAAATCGAGGTGGTGCAGGCGGACGATCTGACTGGGGAGCCACTGAGCTGCCTTGCATTTTAATTAGAGAGCTTCAAATACCTCCAGAACGCAGAAACCGAGTTTCTTGACGTAGACCGTAAACGGCCAGGTCCGTTGTTCTGATGCTGTAGCATGACCATCATCCCATCCTTGTATAGCATTGAATCAACTTTCATACATGGCTCACCTGTACTAAACTAACAACATCAAATTAACATGTAATTTCCAATGAAGCCCACCGGATTTCGATAGGAGGTTTACAGCCTCTTCTAGGCGGCTGTAGTAGTTGAGGTGGGAGTTGTGCGGCCTTGTTAAGCTATTGTAGCGGTAGGAAAGGCGGCTTTTTTTTAGCACTCTCCAGATGAGCTTGGAGATTTTTGAGTTTCAGAAACACTAGGTGTTGCAGAATATGCTTGAACGCAGACAGGATACGTAATAAACTGAAGAAAGATAAGATACGTGACAAACTTGCGTTCAGTTACTTAGCTTTATTGGCATCTGTATCCTCTTCCCTAGTAAACACAACCAATTCTTGAGTTATTCTCTCACAGTTGTGACGTGTTTGGCATGTGAAATGCTGGTAGATTGTTTCCTCAAATGTGATGGAGCGTGTGTAGAAGCCACGTTTGGGCACCAGCCTTTACAAGCAATCCAAAGGCCAAAAACTATTTACGTCATGAAATCTCCTCTGACATGAAACTACAACACATTTTCCATTATCTTGGAAGATACTGAGCAGAAAAAACGTACGTATGATCAAAGTAGGTATATTTGGTAGCCATGTAAAAATACATTCCCGCTTCTAATTCTTTGAACAGACAGAATGGCACTTCATCAGCAGACCGAAACTTCTCAAATTCATATGTGCATGAGTAACTGCAAATGAACCTCATTTTTAAATATCGAAAGTAGTTCAACTATGCCTCAACTAATAGAAATGATACAAACAAATGCACATGGATGTCTTCCACTGTCGAAATACTAAAATCATTCTGAAATCAAGATGAATTCAACCGAAGAGCCGGGGACCATGATGTACATCAAGGCTCATGGTGCACGATGTGCAGTGAATGTGCGTTTCTATAGTTGGATAGATGCCTTCACTTTGAGGAATTGTGCTGATATAAGTTGTAGCACGCCACTTCTTGGCAGACAATGCTTCTCCTTGCATGCTATAAATTAGGAGAACTGGGTATCATGCAAGTGTTGAGATCAGGCGCTGCTACATTGTACATGATGTCGAGCAAGGTGTGTTGTTGAAGGATTTGGTGGGAAGAGGAGTTAAGCCCTTGTGTGCAAATTGTTGCCAATCTGGGGACAAAGATATGCACCGAAGATGACCAAACAATTTCTTGCTTGACGTTTTTGGTCTTTCGAAGGCACATGAAACACGGCATTCATGCAATTTCCAATCTTGTGAAGAGAGGTGTCAATGGACTAGGAGACGAGTCCCTGACTTCGACTTATGAGATCATTTTCGTCAATGAGAATGATGTGGCAGTCCAACATCGGAAGCAGGGGCAGGCTATTGAGCTCTTGGGATTCCAAAAGCATAATGTCTTCAATGTCAGTCAGGTAAGTCGCAAAGCGGTGTTCTCCACTCACACCGTGTGGGACTCTTGGTTGCAGGGGTTGGGGTTCCTTCCGAATGCTCTGTTATTGTTGATGATTCGTCGGAATTGTCTCCGTTAATCGACTCCGCTGGTTCAAGGACCATGGTCACTGTCCCGGCAGAGTGGTCTTCATATTTCTCAGTTTCGCACACAGTTGGTACCTCTACTTCCAAAAAGCCATGCTTTGTTGAAGTGGGAAGTGCGGGCTTCGTAAATGGATTTGACGGAATTTCGATAACTGAAATTTATAGCACATCACGTTCATCAATCTTGTGCAGAACTGTACCATGGATTTACCCACAATACAATAAAGAGCAGGCTGATGATGCAACGATGAGCTGGATAGAAGTTATCTTACGTGTTGAGGAAACTATTGCAAGAGGAGGAAGCTTTGTTTTCTTGAACTCGGAGCCGGACCAAATTTTGTTTGCGTCCGCAGAATCATCAGGAATCTGATCTTGTCGTTTAAGCTGCTCGTGTTGCATATGCTTTTCTTGTTGTTTGGAATTCTCCGTCAAGAATGCTGCCGAGACTTCATCAGCATGTTCCTTTTCATGATTAACAACATCTAGTTCAGCTGGTTCGTTTGGTTCTGCGGGTTCTTGAAAGTCCTCAGATTCTTTGATCCCTTCAAGTTTCTGTTCCTGGTCAGATTGGTACACTTCCTTCTCATAGGTGCTCTCCAGCCAACGCGTTATACCAGCATCCGATTCTTCCTGTGAGGGATATAAAAAAATCATTTTTGATCGTGCTTTAACAAGAAGTCGAGGCTGTATTTTCATTGTGAGCAGGATGCACCATTCGTGGAGGGATTGTTTCCCAACAAGACACACAATGATGAGGGATGAGTGACAGCCCTTCTTTGAACCGCGGTACATTCTTTCTTAATTTCTAAATAGTCTCTCTTAACATTCAGTTGGTCTGCAGATTTAACAGCATCCAGGGGTGATTTCTAAGGGTCGCGTGCGAGGAAATTACACTCTTTGGTGGCATGTTAAAGGCTACAGGTAACACAAGTTCAATTCTCTTACATGCATCCCCTTACCGGTTTTTTGTTTAGAAACTAACATCATGAATTGCATGCGTTCTGAATTTGACTTATAATTCATAACGATTGTAGTATAAGAACACAAGACCAGTCCACGTTCAGGTCGACAATGTGCATCTTTCGTTGAAGGACTTACCAATGACTGGGCTCTGGCCCTAAAACCTTTGTTATAGTACTATCATCCTGCAGTCAACAAAAATTTCACCAAGAGTCTTGGATGGGCTTAACCATGATACTTTGTGACCATTGTCCACTACAAGAGCATAGAGCTGGAAGACGGGGCAACCCTAAATTTCTGGATTGGTTCTACAAATTCCAGCATGTTAGGCTCTGTTACTGGAAAAATCCCGCTAACTGGCGATCAAATTCCACAGGTTCACTTGTGCAGGCTCTTGAGGGATCACGTATTCGTAAACTGACGTAACGAACTCATTCAACTTAATTTCCAATTATGAGCAGTAACTCAACATGCAACTGAAAGACGTGGAAAGATTGGTGTGAAAGTTCACCCCAGGGCTGGTGTTTCTCAGGTCTTGGAGAATTGCTGCCTCGGACAACATATCGAGTGGACAAGTTGAACAATCTTCACAACGCTCTGTGCTCAACGCTTCATCATGGATAAATATGGTTTCAATTCGCTTATGAACATTTTCATTTGTTTTATCCTTTTCCTCCGTTTTGGATGTTTTGGCTTCCTTCTCGCCACTCAAAGCAGCCAATGCTGTTGTGTTGGGTGTATTGTCGTTGACCTCTTCAACCCTCATTTTGAAAGGAAATGCAAAGCTGGGATCTAAATACGACTCATTCTCAACACTAGTGTCTTCATCCGGGGTGTTGATGAATACCGAGGTTGGAGGAGGATTGTTGATTCCGGAAGAAGGGATGTGTAACAAGGATACGTATGTGGAGTCGAGAGCATATGTTTCTAGGATGTTGGGTTTTAAGGCGGCTTTGCTTACAAATTGGAATTTATGACTACGGCCATCAGATCGCATGGGACGGGGTTCTGCAATGTCATCTTTGGATACTCCACATCCCATGACGGTCAAAAGTTTCAGTAGATTCTCAATTGCTCCGCTCCACTGCCTGTAGGTTTGATTCTTGTGGCCAATTTCTTGTGGCAATGCGGTTGTGGCCTTAGCTGCATACAGGCCCGAGCGAAATGAAAGAATCTGTGGAGATGACGATGTTTTGGTGTGCCTCTCGCTTCTTCGGCAGTAGGATATTCTAGGCTTGCAGATCAAGTAGTTAACCTCTTGCTATCCAATTCTGCGAAGCTGTACTTCAATCCTCTTGTCCATGATATAAACGGCGACGGCTCAATTCGGTCTCTGCAATAATTTCAGATTGTGTGCTCGAGTGACGCTTCCCCTATGTACATCATGTTTATGTATCATTGATGAATCTAACTTTCTGCTCAATAATACAAGTAAATTGGTTCGCATCCACAAATCTTCACAGCGGAGAGCTTTTCGGATCCATCCTTGATTGACCCCCCCTCATGCTCCATCAACTGAGTGGCAACGACTGAATAGTCACAAATAGTGAGATGTATTTTACCCTCAACAAACTCTGCCCTCGTTAATAGATTCAATTTTGCAACTACTACAAATACTTTCATGTATTTATTTATATAATTAAAATGTCCAACGAAGAGCTAACCACAAACAATCGATTCTCCTCTGGCAGTGACGATGCAGTCACTGGTTGAGGCAGTTCTGAGTGGGTTGGAGGAGAGCTGGGAATCTTGAGAGGCATGCATGTTGAAACCGCCTCATCTCCATTCCCATTATCAAGTGATCGAATCCTGTACTAGCAGAGCACAGGTTGTTAGACGTTACCTGATGGCAAAGCTTTGTCAGCTGAACGTAGGGTCCCAAAGGGCACTTGTGCCTGAATATGCCCTAATGTGAACCATGTTTCCAAGGACACAACTTATCCACATCTCAAGAGCTGCGGGGAATTTTCAGACCTAACATGAACCTAACTGACTCTAAATGCACGATGTGCAGGAGTTCTGTTCACCCGAACCCTAACGTCCAAACGACATTGGGTATTTTCCTCTTCGGATCCATTGACCGTAAAAGCTTTCTTAACTCCCGGAGGGCGGCATGGTAGGAATGAAGAACCATCTTCGGTAAAGAATCGCCAAACTTTCAACTTTCGACAACTCAGAGCTGCTTCTTCTTCAAACATAAATCCAAACTAACAAATCCAAACTAGTCGTTGCAGACGAGATTGCACTCCACTCCTGTCATTTCTGTGGATGACAAGTCTCGCCTTGACGAACAGTTTCGAAACAGCAGCACAAGAGCCTTGGGTCTGGCTTTTTCCCGCCCTTCAGCCCCCTGCTCTTCCCGAATCGCCCAGCGAATGCTGATGCTTGGACGCTACTATGTTGTCGATTGATAGCGTTGTCATTTTGATCCCCATTGCTATCGAAGTTCTGCTTACCCACTGGATCTATACTCAGCTTTTCTTGACGTCGGTGCCCGTTTGTTGACCAGTTTGTTAGGTTCAATGTTAGGCTTCTTTGTGCAATTGTTTGGAGTTTTAGTAACCTTGTAATTTCGCCTAGTACTTCATACATGTCAGATTTCAATGGTGAGCTATTAGGGAAATGTTGTACAGCTTCGGTATTAGATGTTACGCTGGTAGTTGGGAGAACATTAAATTGCAGGGGATTGTCTACAATTGTCGCCGCCGATCTATTAGCTCTGCTGTGATTTGTGTAGGTTAGCAGTTTTTTTATTCAGAGGCGCACTCAACTTCGGATTCCAGCGCATTGATGATCTAAGATGCATTGAAACTCGGTAAAGTAAGAGTTCTATTGGCAGTGTAGAAAGACGCTATGGCTACAATTTTCTTGGCTATGGCTTGTGCTCCATCAGATCGTATGTCCCTTTGCGCAGTTGATTGTTTCTGGTAAAATCATGCTGTGAAATCGCACGCATTTTTACTTGACCTGCGTATGCTTATTTGTTTGGAGCTAAGCCGGAAGAAATACTAATGGCTAGGAAGGAGGAGATCGATGCCGTCTCTTGCGCGATTATGTGTATGGACACGCTTGCAATGGATTCCATGGACATGAACCCGGAAGAATTTCCCAATACTAATGCTTCTCCGGTGATTCCAACGGGTCCTCCATCAAAAGATCTAACAAATTCAGGTGCGTGGTCTTTGGAGAGATTCATTTAGACTTCGTAGAATTCTTAGCTGATTTTCTCCATATGTCTCTTTGAAAATTCACTCGCCAATTTACAGAAGTTTTTTATGTGGGACAAAAAATTAGATATATCTCAGTGCGTGTGTTTTGATCTAGGGGATCTTAACTCAATTCGAATCGCTCAAATTTCTACATTTTATGTTGCAGACAAGCATGTGATTAGTCTTCACTTGAAACCTAGTGTACCATTGTGTTCTGATACGAACCAATGTCCACCATTTTCCAGATTCCTGTGTTGATGAGAGACCGCAGCGGGGGAAGGAACTTGAGAACTCGGTTGGTAGCGGAGGAGCAGAACAAACATGCTATGATGATGAGGGTCTCATGACAGATCCTGGCACTCCTGACAGCCATGGTTCTCCTGACACTCCTGGATCACCTGAAGAGCTCCACGACCTGATCGAGACCAAAGATATGAATCTGGACATGACCGAAAATGACCTCGACGAAGAAAAGGGCTACGACGAAAACGGTCTGATGACAAACCTTAGCACTCCTGACAACCCTGGCACACCTAGAGACGAATTCTCCGATGATAGCCATGAACTGGATGAGACGAAAGATGCGAACCTAGACATAATCGAAAATGACTTAGGAGAAAGTGGCACTGATGATGACGCCCAGGATACAGATCCTGTCACGCCTCAAGAAGGGCTCCCTCGTTATGGTGATGATCCGGATGAAACCAAAGACATGAACGTGGACGGAGCTGAAAAGAGCTTCGAAATGTTGGATGATGGTCAGGACGAGGGAGAGAAATCTTTTGATGGTGAGAGGTTTGTGCCAGCGTTCCCGATTACCAGAGTGAAGAGAATTATCAAGCTTGATAAGGATGTAAGACTTGTATCCAGTGATGCACTTGCGCTCATAACTCAAGCAACAGCTCTATTTGTGCAAAGTTTAAGTTCGGCTTCATTTAAAGTGATGCTCCAATCTAAACGTAAGACCATCCGTGGCCCAGACGTTATTCTTGCTGCAAAATCAACCAGGTAAAGTTTTAACCCCCAAACTGCTTCTCAGTCAGTATTTCATGTACACTAGAACTATATGGAATTAGGTACCTAGTTTTTTAGAATGTATATGAGATTTTTGCGAATTGCCCCAAGCTAATAGATCTTAGTTTTATTTCGTTAACAATTTGAACAGGCAATTCCGGGAGTGTCTAGAGAATGATCTAGCGACCTTGTTAGAAGAATCTAATCAAGACACAGCAAATGGTGAGGATATCCCAGTTGAGAAGGAACATGGAACTAGTGGAGAACCTACGAGAAAAAGGTCTCAGCAGCCAAAGTCCTCAAAGAAACAACAGCTTGCTCCTCCAGGCAGTAGACCTATCACAATCTTTTTCAAAACGTGATTATTATTTTTAGGTCAGATTCGGTTTTGCTTCTTAGGATGATAAGTCCTAGTCAACCATTGGTGGTAAATCTTAGTGCTCTGAAACTCTCATCTTGGATTTTGATGCTCCTATCTGTGTATACAAACTATGGTCAGTTATTTGAGTGCCTGGTGTTATTTGTCTTGTCGTTGTTGTGGAAGTTGAAGGTTAATTTAATTGGTAGAAAATAGAAAAGTTACACAAAGTACTAGACAACTTAATCAATTAATTTGTAAGCTAATTAATATTAATTAACTAAAATACATTACATGTGAACGAGATTGAGGTTAATTATGATTGGGATATTTTTGGAATTGTTGGATACTTAATAGTAATAGAAACTTATTAGAAAATTTAAATAATTAAATTGTTGTAAATTATAATAGACGCTTGATGAGTGGAGGTGTATTTTACTTCACATTTTGATACATTTGTCGAAAGTGAGGTAGTTCTAATTATTTGGAAGGCAAGTAGTTTTGTTTTGTTGGTTGGTATTTGTGTGTAGGATTACTAAGAAGAATGCAATCTTGAAGTGGCCAAGGAGTTGGATTTTTTAATAAGAGTTCATTTATAAGGGTCATCACTCCTCTTAGTAAATTTTCCTACTAAGGGTATTTTTTTAATAGTAGGAGGATTTAATCATCTTTTCAACAAATTTATTTAAGATTTAATTAATTTTACTAATATAATTTGTGGACTCATTAAAGCCTCAAAATCCTTTCCTTTCTCAATCCCAAAAGATTTATTCAAAATATTTAGTTTGGAATTGATTTGGAAGAGTTGCATGTATTGGAGATTCCTTAATCAGTGCTTGGTTGGTTGGAGATGCAATTAGGTGAGTTCCTTTATAACATGGTATGAATTGATTACAAAGAATTATTTTTGTAATGTAACTTTTGTTGTTAATCATTGTATTAAGTAATTTTCTAATTGTCTTATTGTAAAAAGGCAAGAAAAAAGAAGAACTTGAGCTCTCTGCCATCTCGATACAAAATTCCTTTTCACAACTAAGATTGCTTAGAATTACTTCTATACAATACTATTTTTGTATAATAATCAAAGATGGAAATATATATATATATATATATATATATTACTTAGGGTGATACTTAAGCAAGAAATTCTTCTTTGGTTGTTGTTCCACTTTTTTTCCTTGTCAGGAGGTACTTTAAGTGGGTTGCAAGTAAAAGAGTTAAATCAAAATTTTTGTGGATTGGTAGATAAAATTTCATTAAGTTGAATGATAGGTTAATAGTCATATAAATGCATTGTTTTATTAGATCTATGCAATCCAACCTATCACCAATTATAAAAAATCCTGAAGCTACTATCAAGAAAAATAAACCAAAGATCAAATAGGTAGAAACTCAACAATTAAGTAAACATCCCGCACTTCTAATATTAAAAGATATTTTTGTATTAAATCCATTTGATGTAAATCTAGATGAAAAAATAGGAAGAAAAAAGATTGGAACTTGATTCACCTAATTTATATATAGAGGTAAATCAAGAAAGAGAAGAATCAACACCTCCTTCTCGTACAATGAAATACAAGAGAGAGACTAATTCCAACCCTACACCCATTAATCTCTTAGTTTAATCAAGAAATTTATTGATTGTAATTTCAAAGGATTTATAAGTAGATCATATGCCCCACAACTTCCCTATATTTAAAGAGACTAGGGATGATGATCCATCGACATACATAGAGAGGTTTATGAAACTTCTTACAACATGTTTAATAACCAACTTGAGTTATTACCTTGTGTGGTTTTTAAGCACCTTGAAGGATGGAGCTTACAAACGGTATAGAAACCACTTATTCAAACCTTTAAAAATTAGGATATGGTCATGAGAGCATTTCTAAAAAAATTTAAATTAGAAGTAAGACAAAGTAATGCCTTCACAAGCCTTTCTTCTTTGAGACAAGGAAAAGGAGAAGAAATTACTAAATATATTCGATGATTTGAATTCCTATTAATCCGATTTGTTAGAACTCTTCTCATAGATGATACTCTCATCTATTTTTTTATTTAAAGATTTAATAGTGAAGGAATAATTTGAAAAATCCTTAAAAAAAAGCTAGATAATTTTAAAAAAACCAAAAAAATAGCTCGGATAGTCAAAGACATTGACAAGCAACAAAAATAAATAGAAAAGAAGGAAGATCACACAAACCCTAGTTTCATTTCTATACATGCTCAAAACATAGAAAAATTTCAAAGACATTTGTATAGGATTGTGGAAATCTGATTTCAATCCATAAACCATTGTCCAACACTTTTAGAAGTCAAACCACCTCCCATTCTTTTTGAATTCACATACCTTGAAGATAATAATAGATAGAAGGAAGACTTTAAGAATAGAGTCTTTTAAAGCTAGCAAAGATTTTTAAATAAATTTGTCTAAAAAATAAAGGCAATACAAGTGTAGATGATTATTTTAATTAAGAGTCAAAATCCAAATCAAGCTCCACCTTCCATAGAATCTGATAGACATCCTTTAAGGCTTTGGTGCACTCGGTATACCTAATCAAGGCATATAAGCTAAATTTGTTCAAACTAGTAAAATTACCAAAAAATTAAGAAGGATCGTAATTGTATGTTCCATCTTATAAGAATCAAAGCATGATGAATTCAAATTCCCAATTTCATCCTCAAAAAAATTCTACCCAAAGCTTTAAGAATCAACAATGATAATTACATGAGGTGCACTACTTTTGTAGAAAAAGCCATCCACCGCATAGTTGTTGAATAGAAAATAGAATAGTATATAAAAACTGTAGGAGAAACCATCCTACAAATATATATAGTCAACCTGATAAGGTAGTTCTCTTAAAATTTTTATTAAGAAATTATCAACAACAAGCCCAAGATTATTTAAAGGAGGCAAAAACCTCAAATTTAGATAATAACTTGAGACCTCTTTATCTATTTTATGATTATAATAATAATCATCAAATCCAATATCTTTCCTCAAGTTTAAATACACAAAGAAGATTTATTTTATTAAACAGTGGCTGATTTCAATATAGCTAATAAAATCAAGAACAAATTCAGAAGATGCAAGATATTTAGAAATAGCAACCGAAGAGCAAGGTTTTCAAAAGATTAGAGATGATCCTTCATCTTTTCAAAGAAACTACATTCCTCATGAAGAATTTCTTAGTGAAGATAAAGAACTTCCTAACATGTCGGCCTTAGTAATTATGATAAGATCTAAGTATACTAGTTCTCTTTTTCCTACCTCAATAAAAAATAAAAATAATTCAAAAGAATTACTTCACTTCTTTGATTTAAACAAAGCCTTAAGAGAGGCAATAGACAACATGAAAAAGTTACATTTCTCTCAAATTTTAAATCCAACTTTCCTTAGAAATCCAAAATAGGAAAGAAAAAAATTCATGTAGAGGAATTTTTTTCTACAAAAGAGTAGGAAGGTCCTAGGATTCTTGAACGAGAATGTAGTTCCTCATTTTTCTTAAAAATTAAAGACAAAAATAAATCCTATAATTCATAAAAAAACTTGAATGAAATTAAGGCCAATATAACTATTGCTTAACTATTAGAGGTTTCTCTAATGATGAAAAGGGCTTTTAAATGAATTGACTCAATCTAATATAATTAAACTTATTTTATTAAGTTGTATAGGCCATAGATTATATGATTAGAAGGATGATGAGGAATTCACCTAATGGTTAACAAAATATCTTACTTCAAGTGCAAATGAAGTAATGAATATTAATTTCATAGAAGGTTTTTCTACTTGGCAAAACAATGAAATAGAGATAGATTTAGCTACCTTAGTTGATGACATTAATATTGAAGACATCCTTGGAATGAACTTTGATGGCACTTAAGGTCAATAATTAGTAGACATGATTGAAGAAGTTGACCTTAATCCCTCTTTATAATTTAAACAAACTTCTAATAGTATTATGGCTAAAAATGATGTGGCTATTTATCCATAAATAGAAAATAATTGATATAAAGGATAAAAAGAGTAATTACATATGTACAACCTTAATTATAAATTAATGGATGTATCTTTCGAAAGTGAAGATCTAAAATTCATCAAAGTGAGAATTCAATTGATAGAGGATGAGTTGACAAGTTACAAGTCCTTAATTTTAGAATATAGGGATATATTTGTATGGTTTTATAAGGACCTTAAGAGTATACCTCTGAAAGTAGCCCAATATAGAATTCCTCTCCTTTTCAATTCAATTCTTGTAAGACAAAAAGAAAGAAGAATAAATCCTAATCTATAATTAATTATCAAGGTAGAATTAAAAAAACTTCTCAAAGCTAGGTTTATTTGACTTGTAGAAATTATTAATTGGATTTCATAAATGGTATTAGTTAAAAAGAAGAATAGAAAACTTTGAGTATATATAGACTATAGGAAGCTTAACAAGTATACTAAAAATGATCACTTTTTCTTTTCATTTATAAATACCATCTTAGAAGAGGTAGCTGGGCATAAATTATATATATTTATGGATGGAAATTCATAGATTTCTATAGTTGTAGAAGATCACCATAAAATAGCCTTGATTACACCTTGAGGCACCTTCATTTATGTAGTCATGCCTTTTAGACTTTGCAATGCTCTTGCAGCATTTCAAAGAGCAATATCATATGCTTTCTTAGATCTACTATACAAATCAATAACAATGTTTATTGATGATTTTAGCATCCAATATTCTAAGACGATAGACCATCTACTATTCCAAGACCATCCACCACAATTTTAATGCATCTATTCTAGAGTACAAGAAAAAATGGGAAAATATGACACTTATAAATGACTATTATGTCATTGGGGTCACAGTAATTTCATACTCAGGATATAGAGCCATCTTCACCTTTATCTTCAATGCAGATAAAACCTATTTGATATCAATCACTAATCTTTCGTAATACACATGTCTTCACTTTACCAAGATGTCCTCTAAATCTTTGAAGAAAAAATGATAGTAAATGTTCAAAATGCATGTCTATTATATACTAAGGTATTTTTGCTCAATAGAATATATAATGCAAACATTCATTCATGATCCCACCTTCAGTTATCACAAGGTTATATAAATCTTAGAATTAGCTTGTATTATAGAGCCTAAGATTTTGATTGATTAGAACCTTGGTAGATAGGTCTGGACTTTAATTAATCTCATATACAAGGTACAATCTTCATTGACATGTAATCCCCTTATCTCTACCATATATAAAAAAGCCCACTTAAGGCTCTATTTCTATCACTTTCTTTATTCTATAATTACCTATACCTTTTTAAAATTTTATTGTTCTATTGTTTAATTATGTGTTAGTTCATAGGACAAACCAATCCTTCTAAAATTATAATTTTTATCTTTACTATATCATCAATAGATACAAATAGAAGAACTTTTTTTAACCACCTATTTAAATCTATAATCTTAAGCTTTATACCAAATTTAGATATTTTTTAAAAATAAATTTTTTATTATCCTTAATTTAATAATCTTCAAAAATTTCATGCTCACCACTCACATGTTATTGTTCACCACTCATTGTTCATCACTTCTTGTTCATATCTTAACTTCCCTCTCTTGAATTACAAGCTCTTTCTTTGATTGTATAAAAAGATGTTACTTAGATGTCTTTCAATGTATTTGACTATTTTAAAAATTCAACAAGTATTGGTATATGTGCTAATATTTTTTAAAACTACCTCAAAGTATGAAGCGCAATGTAGCATACTTAAAAGTCACTAACAAGTAATAGTACACAAAATAGCACTTATTGCTTAAAAATAATTGAGGTAAAGCTACATTTAAGCATAAAGTATCAATAGACAATTCTTTGGTGTATCTGATTAAGAAATTCATAATAGAATTTTGTTTTAAATAGTTATTGGAATAAGCTTATCACATATCTATCACATGTTAGTGAAGTGATTATAATAAGTGATTCCTCACATCCTTTTATATTATAAAGAAATTTGTTAGAAGCTACAATCTTTGAAGAAGTTATGATTAGCATGTTGCTTCTTGATATAATAACCATCTTTATTAAAGCTATAGTTTGTTCCTTTACTATGAACCTTGTATTATTGCATATCCCAAATATTTTCACAGGGAAATTCATCAATTCATCAACTAGGACACTATACATAAGAAAGAAAAAAGGCATTGAAGATATATATGCTATGGATTTGTTTTAATTGCATATTGATTTTACTCTTGGTTAGTCAATTCTTAACATTTTAGATTATGAAAATAGTAAATTCAATTCTATGATAGGAAGATCCTATGTAAATTAGATGGATAGAGATGGATTACTTGTATATTATGGCTACATAGTATTAAGATAATTAGTAACAATATATTAGGTATATGGCTATTTGGTATAGCATAGTTATTTGATATAGCATAGCTATTTGATATAGCATAGCTATTTGGTGGCCTTGTATAAGTAGAAAATCTGATCTTAGAAGGGACCATGATCTTTGAGAATGACTATCCTTCCTCATGATCATTTCTTTTGGTCCTACTTTTAATGTGGTAGCATTGAAAGGAGTGATTTTGATATCAAAGAGTATACAAATGATTCAAATTTGAAATACTTAACTTTTCAATTAAACTCAGATCCTTGACCTTGATTTATCATCAATTATAAATGCAGTGATTTTTAACCTCACTAAGTTGATAAAAATTCTATTTTTTTGTATCGATTGTCAGTGTAGTGTTTAGTGTGGGGTGTTGCATTAAGTGAACATATATTTTTTCATATTATAGATTAGAGTATAGATTGGTATTGCGGAGTTTTCAGACTTCATTCTTCTAGAGGTATTTTCTCAAAAGTTACATGAAACTTGAGAAGATGGAGCACTATAGGCACGTTGAGCTAATAATACCAAACATGGCTCTACGTAGGATTCTTACAAATAAGAATTCATTCCCACATCACAGGTCATCCTTACTTGCTTCAATAACTTGATGCCAAAATCATAGTATCCCTTCTATCACATTCAACAGCTTTCGAAGTCCATGTTAATCATTCCATAGAGACATTTTAATCTCTCCAAGCAAGTTTCTACATTTGGTCTTCTGGAAGCATCCATTTGTAAGCAATCCCTTTGTAACTTTCACACACTCGCTGACAAACCTTTTATCCCACTATTCGTGATCAAATATCCAATGTCCTATATGTCTACACTTGAGTCATGATGACCTTTACTCATCTCAGGGGCATGAGCTTTGATACACAATCTGTGAGCATGGCTATAGGAAGTAGCAGCAATGTCATCAAAATCAATCAAAAATCAGTTGATACTTGAAGTGTTTTTGAGAACATTCTATCAAGTTATATCTTGATACATTAGATTTTTTCCATGTAATTAAATTAGTACTTTTGCAACATTGATCAATACTTTCAAAAAATCATCTTCACGTCTCGTCCAGCTTTTCATAAGATATTAGGATATCATTTAGAATCTATGATTACCTACATTAATTTTTTACATGTACTCTATTTAGGGCAATCCTTGATGCTCTCATATATTTGATACATTTTTTCAAAGATACGCTTATCTTTGTAGATCTTGTTAATACCAATTCCTACAAAAATAGTTTTTTCATCAATGCAGTAATCATAAAAGTTAGACTCAACTTCCAACACAATTCCAGCTTTAGACAGGTACATTAGCAACTTACTGATGTTGAAGCCTATCAACAATGCCAGCAACATGTCCTCTACAATGTATAGATTGACAATGATCAAATCCACTACCTCAGTCTTATATTACTTAGCATCATGCATTAGTGCACAATAAATAACAATCGCTACATTGGCATAATGATATAGGAGATAGGACAAGTTTTCATACGTCCAGATTAACTTCTTGACTAATTCTCATTTAGGATCACCTTTAGTATCTAGTCCCTTTTCCTCACCACACCAAAGTATGAATTTGGAAACCATTTCAAGTTTGTTTGGGTGCTTGTTCTTGGATGTACTAAACCTTGAGGTGTCTCTATCAAAGAGAAGTATTTCCAAAGAAAACAGGGATATTGGCTTAGTTACAAGACAATCCTAATAAGTATGATAAGAACTTTCTGTAGAGCCTATAGCTGGAGGCCTTAACCCAATCTCAAGATGGTCATTCAAATTCCAGCAAATGCCTCGTGTAGGATCATGACAAATAAATTTCTCTATTTTATTCAGATAGCTCTTCCATTGAAAGTAGCATTGATGAGAAATCAAAACTGCCATACGTGGCAGATGCAATAAGTAACCTTTTAGTTTAGTGACCTCTGAAATCTTGGCATCTACTCTTGCTTCTACTAATAATCTTTGGAAAGGGACAAGTGCATCCCATTGAGTAGCTACTTAAACCAAAAAATAAGTAAACATAAATAGAGATGCGAGCCTAAATAAACACATAAATTAGTAGGTTAGACTATCTATGGTTTAAAAAACCCATATAACTATTATGAAAGAGTAATGTCCTTTTTAGAAACAAAAACCTTTAAGGTATAGAATTCCACACTGACCACTTTAACGCGTCTAATAACCACATGGAAGAAGAAAGGATGGTGGCTTGGTATATAAAGTTGGAACAACATCAAGGTATAGCTATTGAAACGTAATGTGGCAATAAGAGAAGACCGAAGTTAGATGAGTTGGGGGAGTGTGATTGCTGGTTATTAAATACCAGCCAACAGTAATTAAGATAATTAGAATTAGATTTCTAATTAAAATTTATAACTAAATTAGTAAATTAAGTAGTTTTAATAATTTAGAACTTAAATTTGGACTTGTGAATAATCAATCGTAGGATAAAAATATATATTGGATACATTGGTGGTATTAGTTTAGCCAAAAAGGCATTAGTTTTTGAGATATAGGCAATTATGGACTTGAAATTGGATTTAGGCTTAGGATCAATGTGGATCTTTGGTCTTGGTTAGAGATTTTTAATTTAGATGGTGGAAATGTGTCCACCACTTTTGGACCTCCTTCTACCCAATTAAGACGGCTTTGGTGGCTGAGCCCCCTCTCTCTCTCCATTTTTTTCTTGTGGCAAAGCCATGGCAAATATATTTTCTTATTTTGTAAATATAAATCTTATCCCTTAACCTTGTACTGCCTCGGTTTTTTTTCTACTCAATCTATCTATTTTAGTATTCTTCTCATAAAATTTTGTAGCCAAATATTACTCACTTTTAGATTTGTAACCGCATAGGGCACGCTTGATTTGGAGCTGTGACAGATTTTTGGCAAATTTTTAAAGTGACAAGGATCTATTGCCCTTAGTAGCGTAAAAGTGTGAAGTTCAAAAACCCATAACTCAGTAATTCCTATCTCAACTTTAATATGAATTATTGAAATGAATGAAATTTGAAGTCTAATTTACTATAAAATTTGTATTATTAACTTTTGAGCTATAACAAATTTGTAACATACTATTAAGTGAGAAGGATTTTGCTGCCTTAGCAATTAGAATAATTGTCCTTGAAAAATCTTATCTTAGTATTTACTCATGTCTTTGTACTAAATTTTATTGAAAAAAAAATTCTACAAAGTATAGTTCTAGAAAAAAAACAAAGTTGTGAACTTTGAATCATTAACTAATTTCTAATAAATTTTTAAGTAGAAGGGGGTCTGCTACTTAGGTAGTTTAAGTCTCATTATTTTGAAAATTAATATTTCAACCGTTAAGTATTGAATAACAACAAAATTTAGAAAATAAAAACAATCCTAAGTCAAATTCAACCACAAAAAATTTCAAGTACATAAGAATTGTTGAAGAATCTTAGAAAAATTTTGAACAATAAGAGATCTATTGCCTCAATTTGACATATTTTAAGTAAGTTTTCCTTCTCTATCACCTTCTAATCACATCATTTAGTATCCAAATTGCTATATTATCACTCATTCATCTTATTATTATTAATTAATGTTATTTATTAATTTTAAAGAACTTCTTATCTCACTCTAGAAATTAATCTTAAATTTTTATCTTTCCATCTATTTTTATTTTTTAAGGATAAAATTAAAAAAAATATATATAAAAATTAATATGATCTTTTAATATTATTTTTTTTTCTTTTAACATTAATCTTTAAACTTTTATTTTTAATCTTCAACTTTTACTTCCATTACTTTTGAACTTTTTATTTAATTTTTAATTATTATTTCTAACTTTAATTTTAATTTTAATTTTAATTTTTTATTTATTTTTTATTTCTAATTTTATAATCTTCTAATTTTCATCTTTTTTCTAAAAAATCTTAACTTCATGTTAGTATTGAACTTAAATATTTAGGTCTATTTATTACAAAATTTTCAATTCTACATGAAGTTGTCATAAAAAATTCATCTGTGGATAATTTCTTATATATATATATCTTTACTTCACATGATTTAATATCTTTATGGAAAGCTCTAGATTATTACTTTAGCATGATGTTATTTTTTTTCCCTCTCTTTCTTTTAGACTAATTTGTAATTTTTAGAGTTCAAGTTTGATGGAACAAGTCATGGAAGGTACTTAACTGAATGAACTACAAATGCTAAAAACTAAATCATAAAAATGTGTAACTAACTTATTTGTATTATTGGATTAATATTGATTATTATATCATTTTATTTTTTCTATCTTATATATGATTTGCATCTCTACATCAATTAATATTGGGCTCTAATCAAAGTTAAAATTTAATTAAATCAAATTTAAGTGAGAGGAAAAAAAACCACTTACAATGAGGCCTATAGTTGAAATCCCTTGTAATAGCAAATGATATAAATGGTCTATTACCAATACAAGCTTCACCATTTGAAAATCCTTCAATAATCATAATATTATTCAAATATTAAAATAAGCTCCTATGCAACCTTTTCAAGATATGATAAGTATATTTTGTAAGTTCTTTAAATAAATGATAATATTTTGATTTTTTTTAAACATACCTACATAACATCCAATTATAATATAAAATCAATAGTATTAAAATATAATATTATCTTATTTTAAAATTTAATGATTTTAATTATATTAAATCTATATATATAAAACTTACTATATAGTATCTCGATAAGTAAATTATATTCCAAACATAGAAATATTTAAATTCTCCTTTCTTAATAATCGATACAAGTTTCTTCCATTCTTTTCAAGATATGATACTACTTTTGTGATTACTTGAAGCTCTTCAGGAGTAAAAATATCATTCCTCAATTCAATTGATTTATCTTTCAAAAACAACTCCTTCTTAATATTATTGAATTTTTTACATGCAGTAGCTAAAGCAATTGTTCTTTCAATGCTTTATTTATAATTTTAAAATCAATTAACCTCATATTTCGTTATACAAATATTTCACCTTCATTCAATAGAAATTCTCTTATTTTCACCTTCTTTATTTTAAATTCTTACAATGGAAAAAAAATAGAAGAATTTATACTTAAATTATAGGACCAATAATGATATAATATGGTACAAGTATTATGAATGTGAAATTCCAAACAAAAAATCTTGTTTGAATGAACATTATAAATTTGGATCAAAACATTCAAAAAAGAAGAAATTATTATTATGTCAAAGTTTATTTTTGAAACAAAGATTGGATTATTTTCTAAACAGAATAATTTACTATTGTCAAAAATGTAGAATGTAACTTGTAAACATTGCAAAAGAATTATTATATTACATCAAAAAATATGATTATAATCATGGAGATGATAGAAAAATCAAATCAATTGAATTTCTATGTTCTAAAGATGAAGTAATTTTTCAACAAAGCATTTGATTGGTGGATTTGAAAAATTGGATGAAGCATTAATATAATAATTTTTACAATTGCTTTGTGTAGAAAGACTAATAGTATTATCTCAAAGCACTGTCGTATTATATGCTATCTTGCTTGAGAATGCACCAGTGTAATGTTGCAACACGATTATATGGTGAAAATATAAATGGAAAAGATTTATTAATATTTAGTCATCTTGGATATTGGAAACAGTGGCCAATTCCAGTGTGAATATTCAGGGGCTAATTAATGTCACCTCATTTCAAGCTGTACCACTAAACGTGACAACAGCGTATGCTCTACCGGCGTCATCGAACCAAGTACCCTCCATACCAATGAGACGACCAGGATCATTTTCTAACCCTACATAGAACAAGTCTAGTAGGTATATATTGATGGAGACACCCAATATGCCTGATGGCGGTACAAGAAGACTACTTTGTTGTTTCCGTGGTAGACAAATTTGTCATTATGTTAGTAAATGTCTCAATTCTAGAGTTAGTGACAATTATGCACCAGTGTGTGGGAATAGCAAGCAGATGGGACATACTTATCAGCAATATAATGCTTCGTTCTATTTTAATAATTGAGATTAGTAAATCCAAAGCAAGGGAAAAATTGAGGGAATAAATCGAGGTCCTCAAGATTCTTCGATAAATCAGATAAAATGAATCCGAGCCGTTCTTATCAAAAGTCAGCAAAAGAAAAAAAGACCAATTTAATATTCGAGTGAGTCTGATGCAAAGGGCCAATTTGACCCAATTACGGGGACATCCAATCCAGGTCTTCTTACGAGTCTCTTATCCAGTATGAGACATGACTCGGTTGGACAACTTAATGAAGTTCCGAATATGGAGGCTTTGGTTCCATTTCAAGCTATTCCGTTCTCTATGCCGTTTTGGAGAAACATTCTTTTCATGGAAAGATCCTCTTAGAGGCGGGAATTCCATAGAGGCGGGTCTGCTGTTCCAATTTGGAATCCAGGGCAAAAGAATAGGAGACCTCACAGAGTTAAAGGAGGAGAAGAAAAAGAAGGGGACATTCGGAGATCGGGATTTTGGGATCAGAAAGTTAGCTTGAAGTTCCTTTGAAAGGTATAGAATTGGATTTCATAGGATTTGGAAGGACTTTGCAATCGTTGCTCAAAGTTAGTATTTGTATCTGTGAATTGGATTTTTGTAATAAAATAAAGGCTAGTATTCTTGACTGTTGTGTGAAATTGGAGAGATATCTGCAGTGGGAATTTTAGAGGTGTCTAGATGGTTGAGTATACTAAGTGCATGCAAAAATTTGTGTTAATCTTACGGTACGGATAGAAGATATTTGATCATTAGTATGAAGAGATATCAGAAGTTGGCATATTGGAGTTGTTTAGGATTTTTATAATATTTGAGATCTACCAATTGGAATAAGGTGAATTTTGACACGGTAAGTCGAGGACTTAAAGACGGAGCTACACACAAAGTTTGAATGAGAATTAACAGTCAGAGAAGGAGAAATTGCAAGTTAAAGTTCATCATCAATTTTCTAGGCAGCGGTCAAGGAACTTTAACGTGAATTTATGGTGTTTTCTTGCAATCTGTAAGTTAGATTGGATTGAACTTCTTGAGCATTTAGAAGACTTGTAAAGACACTAGTCGTAAGAGTCTCACAACAATCGGACAATTAGATTGAGAATTATAGCTTATCGAGGCTCGCTATCTAGGGTTAGGATTTAAAAAAAAAATAAAATAAATAAAATAAATAAATAAATAAATAAATGAAATAAAAATAAAAATAATAAATAATAAAAGAATCTATGCTTATAATATCCAAAAGCTATTAAAAATAATATTCTAAGTACTTTATATTGAGATTAAGTTTTTATATTGAAATCCAAAATAGTTTGTGTTTAGGTAGTTGAAACCCAGTAGACTACTTGGATACTTATAAAACATCATTTTATCTTCTACAGCTAGATGTCCAGTGCATTCTCAAGCTAGATAACACATAATAAGATATAAGTGGTGAACGCGACGTGAAATGCTTGAGGTAGGAGGTATTGGAATTCATTTATTTTTATTTTTATTTTATGGAGAACAAGAATAAAAATTTTGAAGGAGCTTTGGGATGAGCTTTAAGTAGAGCTTCTCGTGGGATTTCTTCTAAAGAACAAGATATATACATGGATCCATCCGTTGCTAGTATGTTTCAAGCCTTATCATTATCAATACAGCAATAGCAAAGCAATGATCGCAAAGAAGCTTTAGCAACCAAAGCATTGTAAGCAGTGGTCAATAAAATTGATCAATTTGATAGAAAGGATATTTCAAGATATTTAAGATGTTGTGTTTGGAAAATAGAATTAAATCAGGTTTTTGAAAAGAAAATGGTTGAATTATTTGGACTTGCCACGATATCTGAAATAAGAGAGCATATTACATCAATTATGGAGCATTATGGAAATTCATGGGAGATTTTTTCACATGTATTAAAAGACGAATATTTCTTGGAGGATACTGATTGTGTTACTAAGAAACTATTTCTAGAATGGATTGAATGGCCTAATAAGAGTTTGTAAGCAACAGAGCTACTAAGAGAATTTGAGAGGCAGTATTCTCAATTATCGAAGGTAGAAAAATTGACATTGGAGTCAAACAAGGTTGAATTATTTCTTCAAGCTGCTGATGGAAGGTTACAAGAGAAATTGGAGTTGCTTCTTGAAGGCAAAGAAGAAGATGAAGGATTGATAAAAAAGTAGAAAAATATTGAAAATACGGTGGATTTGCTTGCAAAAAGAGAAAAGACAAAGAATAGTAGTAATATTCCAAAAGCAGTACAAGCACCTAAAATTTGAATACATACAATACGACCAACAATGTCTACTATTCAACCTTCAATATCTTTATCAAAGAAAGGAGAGATGGAGATTGATGAAATTATACGTGGAATGCGAGATGTTCAAATCAAATTGGCAAGACTTGAAGAAAATACTTCTGCAAATAATTTGAAGAATGTTTCAAAACAAGGGTGTGTACAAAGATGTATCTGGTGTGATGACGTTTCACATACTAGGAAGGATTGTAGTGAATTTAATAATATGATACAGCAAGAAATTATTTATTGGAAAGATGGAAAAATTACATTAAAAGATACAAAGGATCTGCTTCAAACCAATTTTGGCAAAGGAAATATGAGAGTATTGATTCAAGATTTTTTAATAGAATATGGAATAACAACATGAGAGAGTGTAAGTAATGGTGCTAGAGTAGATGATGACTTTGATAGAAGTATAGAAATTAGTGAATTTTGGACTTCTGCCATTTCTACAATGCAAAAAGGAAAAATGCCTAGGGAAGCGTTATTGAGGACTGGAGCTACAATACGAGGTGCAACAGGTTGAAAAGATCTTCTTGAGTCTCTTTTAGTTCATGAATGTATTGCTAAGAGCCAACATAAAGCTTTGATGGAAGAAAAGAGATAAGAAAATTTTGATGATATAAGAGAAGGAAATTCTTGTAAAAGGTAAACTCGAGGAGACAAGGCTCGTGAGGCAACTTTATAAGAATTGCCTATAAAGGATACTTTGGCATCATTGGAAGAAAAAATAAAAGAGGCAAAAGATAAGGATAAATCAATTGCTTATAAGCTACTTTCTGATATTGAAGTGGCAACAAATTTAAAAGGGGTGTTGAAAGAACATATATTAAATGCTAAGGTAGAATTCACATTGAAAGAAATTTTGGAAATTACAAAGAAGGAGTTTCATGATGTTATCATTGACAACATTAAGCAAAAGAGGGAATAAATGGACGAAGCTAGAATCAATCATGCTATTGATGCAAGATTATATAAAGATAAAGAAAAGGTTGATAATGGTTACAAGCAATCAACAAATGAAAAGAATGGGTATAATCAACGAGTACGCTTCAAAGATTATAATGATAAGAAAATAGAAGCTTTAAGCCATTATACTCGAAAGTATTGAACAAAGGCAACTACTGAAGTATTGGTGAAAGTAGGAGATATAGAAGAACCAATTGTTGCTCTAGTTGACCATGGTTCTAAAATAAATCTTATGTCTAAGAATCTTTATAAGAAGCGGAAATGGCCAATTGATATGGAACATGGATGGATAATATGAGCAGCTAATAACACACGAGCCAAATTATATGGAGCTTGTCTACATGTTAAAATTTGGATTGGAAATGTTGTGACTTTTTTCAAGATACAACGTCTGATCCATTGATTTTAGGACAATCCTATATTACGGCAACATGGATAGAAATAAAAGTACTTGACAATGGTTCTATCTATGCAAGGGTACGTAGTGAAGATGGAAGAAAAGCTGTAAAATTTCTAATAGTACCTCCTAATCATGAATGGAATCGAGATAGGTTGAGAGAGAAACCATTGCCAAGGGTTGTTGAAGGATTTAAGGATTTTAGGGAAGTACCATTATAAAGCAGGATTATGGACGTATAAAAGAGGAGGTACTCTCATGAGATGTAGGTGCCTTTGATACAAGTTTTATTGGTATTTTTGAGAATGGAAATATTATGTATAAAAAAGTTGATGATTTTAAAAGAAAAGAAAGAAAAAGATTATATAGTATTGAAAGGAAATTATGCAAGTTAGGGACATTAAAAGATGATGAGAGGATTTTAGATGTTTATGAAGAAAATAGATTGAAAGATTCTTTGGAATTAATTGCATCTATTAGATTAGGAGATAATAATAAGATTGTGGAAATTCATTCAAAAGAAGTTTATTCTGTACTTGAATTGAAGATTGGATGTGATGGTTCCTTATTTCTAACAGATATTGAATATTATAAAAAAATACTTGCAAAACGAGGTAAATCATTTGCTTTTGGATCTTGTGAAATAAGATGTATAGATCCTAATATTGTTGCTTCTATGGTTATCTTTATAGTACCTCATGTGCCTTGGAACTTAAGGCCAATTCCTGTGCTGAAGATACATTTACGTAAATTGGTAGAATTATTGAAAAAAAAGTTACGAATGAAAATTTTGGAGCCTTTTTTTGCTCCATATTCTAGTCATTGATTTACGATGCCTAAGAAAAATAGATCGTTACATTTAATTCAAGATATGTAGCCAATGAATGCAATAACTATAAGAAATATAAGTATAGGACCTTTAATAAATGAGTTTGTAGAAGCGTTTGCGGGAAGGGCAATTTATTCAATGGGTGATTTATATTCGGGTTATGATCAATTTCAACTTGTGCATGGGAGTAGAGATCTAACAAAAATGAAAATGCCACTTGGATTGCTTAAAATATATACTCTCCTACAAGGTGCTATTAACTGAGTTGTACATATGATGAATGGGATGAACAAGGTATTAAGAGACTTCATTTTTGAAAAAACTATGCCTTTTTTAGATGATGTTCCTATCAAAGGATGTAAAAAAGGAAAAAAAGATGAAACTTTAGATGAGAGAGGGTATCGCAAATATATTGTTGATCATATACAAGATTATGAAAAGATTTTAATTCGACTTGAAGAGGTTCTTCTTACACTTTCAGGAGAAAAATCTACATTTGGAGTATAGAAAGTTCTTATTGTTGGGCATTTATGTGGATTTTAAAGGAGAAAGCCAGTTCCAAGAAAAGTTGATGCAATTGGAAGGATGAAGGATTCATGTGACTTTTCAACAGAAGTACGCAAGTTTTTAGGAGCTTGTGTATTTATCGTATATGGATTCCTCATTATGCTCATATAGCAAATCCATTGTGTGAATTATTACGTAAGGATTATCGATTTAAATCGAAAAGAAAGCATAATGAAGCAATCCAAAAGCTAAAGGTGTTATTGGTGATACCTCCAATTTTAAGAAGAATTGAGCATGACTATAATAGATAAATAATTCTTACTGTGGATACTAGTCGTTTTGCTATTAGATGGGCAGTGGATCAAGATGATTGAAGTAGAAATAGATTTGGAGTTCGATTTGGAGCTAAAGTTTTAAGTACTCGTTAATATACATATTCGCAAGTCAAAAGAGAACTTTGGAGAGTTGTTTTGGCTATGAAAGCTGAAAGAAATTATTTGATTGATACAACAATAGTAATTGAAACGATGTCGTATTATGTGCTTTCTTGCTCGAGAACGTACTTGGTGTCTGGCTGTAGAAGGTAGTATGGAGATTCACTAATATTCAAGCAGTCTATCAGTTTTTGACTATTAGAATATAAACGATTGCAAGAATATATCGTAAATCTATATGGATGTCCTTCGACTGCTCGTCAAAATCCTTTTTGCCCCAACCGATAGGTCTCTAGATGTTACAGAGAACTCCGAACAACCCAATCTGCTAAACTCTGATACCGCTTTATACTCACGACCTTGTATCCACTGACTGTCTTGTTAGATTAATCCAAAAATTTTCATTCACTCTGCATACTCAATCCTATAGATACCCTTTTTATTCTTCAATCATAGATGTAACTTCGATTTCAGAAAACAGTCAAGAGTAATCACATCCACTTCATTAAAATCCCGATTCACTAGTACAATACATCGATCTTTCAACATTGATCGCCAGAAGTCCCTTTCCTGACCCCTACCCAAAAACCTTGTATCCTCCCTTTTTCTTAACCCCCCTAATTCTCGAATCTCTGAATCCTCTCCTCCACCCTAACCATTTCCGAATGTTTTTTTTTTTTTTTTTTTTTTTTTTTTTTTTTTTTTTCTCTTTCGGAAAAAAAATCCAGTTCATCAATACAACACTGACTTTTAGCAACGATTGCCTCTGTCTTCTCCAAAATCCTATGAAAAAAAAACCCCAATTCTCTGTCTTTCCCCCCCCCCCCAAAGCATGAAGCTAGCTCTTTGATCCTTAAATTCCTATTTCTCTCCTCTTTCAAACCCTAGCCTCTGAATTTCTTCAATCTTCCATCTTGGATCCAAAATTGGCTCCGTCGTCAGAGCTTTCTCTTCCATTTTTTGCCTTTTAAAAGGTTCTTTTTCTGGAAACAATGTTCCTTGAAACGGCACAAAGAATAGGATAGCCTGAAACGGAATCGAAACCCTCGTAATCAGGACCACATTGAGTCGCCCGACCAAATCAAGTCTCATATTGGCTAAGAGGCCCGTAGTAAGACCTGGATATTCCCGTAATTGGGTCAAATTGGTCCTTCGCGTCAGGCTCGCTCAGTCATCAATTTAGTCCTTTCGATTCTGTTGACTCCCACTATTAGACTCAAACGGAGCATTTTGTTACTAGTAAGTATGCCCTGACTAACTGTGACGGGGTGTCTGAACTGGCCCCTGAATATTGGCATTGGAATTGATCGTTGCTCCCAATATTCGAAGTAACTGAACATTAATAAAAGTCCCCTTTCTTTATATTTTCATGATATACTCGTATTACAACACAACATCCACCCCCTCTGAACTTGTGCATCCTTCGATGTCGTATTACGTGCTTTCCTGCTCAAGAACGCGCCGGGCGTCTGGTTGTAGAAGGTAGTATAGAGATTCGCCATTAGTCAAGCAGTCTATTAGTTTTTGACTGTTGGAATATAAACGGCTGCAAGAATATATCGTAAATCTATACGGATGCCCTTTGACTGCTTGTCGAAGTCCTTTTTGCCCCAGCTCGTAGGTCTCTAGATGTTCCAGAGAACCCCGAACAACCCAATCTGCTAATCTCCGATACCGCTTTGTACTTACGATCTTGTATCCACTGACTGTCTTGTTAGATTAACCCAATAAATTTCATTCACTCCACATACTCAATCCTATAGACACCCTTTTAATCCTTCAATCATAGACGTAACTCGATTTCACAAAACAGTCAAGAGTAATCAAACCCACTTCATTAAAAAAAATCTCGATTCACCATTACAACACTGACTTCAGCAACGATTGCCTCAGTCTTCCCAAAACTCTATGAAGAAGAAAAATCCAATTCTCCATCTTTTCTTCCCCGACTCGAAGCATGAAGCTCCTCTCCAATCCCCTTGATCTTCAAAAACCTCCAATGAAACCGAACTAGTAACCTTGCAAAGAGCTTAAAGCTAGCTCTTCGATCTGAAAAAAAACCCCCCTAATCTTATTCTCCCCCTAACCTTATCCTCTGAATTTCTTCAATCTTTCGTCTTGGATCCAGAATTGGCTCCCGCCGTCAAAGCTTTCTCCTCCATTTTTACCTTTAAAAGATCCATTTACTGAAAACAACATTCCTTGAAATGGCACAGAGAATAGAACAGCCTGAAACAGAATCGAAACCCCGTACTCAGGTCCACATTGAGTCGTCCGACCAATTCAGGTCTCATATTGGGTAAGATGCCCGTAGTAACCTGGATGTTCCAGTAATTGGATCAAATTGGTCCTTCGTGTCAGACTGGCTGAGGCCCTTAATAAGACCTGGATTTTTCCGTAATTAGACTGCATTGGGTTGCCCAACTAATGCAGGTCTCATATTGAGTAAGATGCCCGTAGTAACCTGGATGTTCCCATAACTAGACTGCATTGGGTTGCTCGACCAATGCAAGTCTCATATTGGATACGAGGACCCGGATTGGATTCTTAAAATTGGATCTAATTGGCTCTTCGAACCAAGCTCACCCGTCGTGTGAATTGGTCCTTTTTCTTCCTGCTGACCTCCGTTATTGGAATCGAATGGAGCATTTCAGTATGCCCCGGCTCACTGTAATGGGATGACTGAACCTGGCCACTCAGTATTTGCACTGGAGTTGGTCGTTGCTTCCAATATTCGAGGTAACTAAACATTAATAAAAGTCCCCTTTTCTTTATATTTTTACGGTATACTCATGTTACAACACGACATCTACCCCCTCTGAACCTGTGCATCCTCCGGTATGCACCAATTTACCCAATTGCTGTTTGATTCAGAATATATCGTCTACATCTTTGTCCTGTTCGTCTTCGTCACCTTCATTATCCATATCACTTTCATCTTCTTGCTGCGGAATCTCAATACCTTCATTAAGGTCTTCCATATTCATCTCCACGTGTCTTCGTTTAAATATTTTTACTCGCTTCCCTGCAATTGGTATTTTCAATTTTGTACCATCTAACTCCCGTAATGAGTAAGTCGCATTATCATGAACAGTTATTACCACATACGGTCTAAATCAACAATTTAAAAACTTCCATAAAGTGCTATATTAGTTGTCTAGACTACTATCATAAATAAGTACCCAATCACCTTCTTCAATTGCTTTAGGTCTCAATCGATGTTGCTTATCGAATCGTGCCTTGTTTTATAACCTTGTTCTTTTTAACCTTCCCAATGCTATCTGGACATCTTCCGTTCTTTGCTCCAATTGTCGAATCCTAATAGTCAGAAGTTCTTCTCTTGTCAATCCATCTTTCCATGGTAGCATACTCCAAGTAAGTACCTTTTCTTCAATCGGCATAATTGGTTTTTGACCTGTCATAAGTTCTACTGGCATATATCCTGTCACCGAACTATGTGTTGTTCGATCAGCCCATAATGCAAATGACAAAAGCCGTGGCCACTTTTTAACTTTCCCATTACAAGCTTTAACTAATGCTTTCACAATCGATGGGTGACCACGTTCGCTTTTTGCATTCCCTTCCGGATTATAAGCAGTAGTCAGTGATAGTTTAACTCCACATCTTTCAAAGAACTTACGAGCTTCTTGTGCATTTAATTCTCCACGATCTGCAGTGATTTTTCCTACGCATCCGTAATGGCAAATGACATCTTCAAGCAAAAACCTACAAATTTCTTCTATAGATTTTGTCCTCAATGCTCTTCCTTCTACTTGATTTGATAAATCTTCGCGAGCTAAAACCAAATATCTCATCTGCCATAACCCAACCGGCATAATAACCAAATCAACAACCCATTTAAAATGAATAGCCAGAGGATACGTAGGATGAAGACCATCTCGAGTCGGATATTAGAATACGATTGACAGATTTCACATGACTCTACAAATGAGAGCACATCTCGATACATATTTTTCCACCAATACCGTTCCTTGAGTTTAGCAAAAGTAGCCCAGATTCCTCTATGCCCTGCCCATAAACTACCATGAAACTCCTTTAATAATTTTAGTCTTTCTTCCTTTTTGCCTATCACTCGTTGTGGCATCCCAATTCCTTTCTTCGGTCTTTTCTTTAAGAATCCATCTCGAAGTAAAAATCCATATACTTTTTTTCTTATTTATTTGAATTTTTCTATAGACCAATTCCCGTGCTTAGTCAAGGTATTCAAGTAATGACCAATATCCAATAATTCTCCTTCATAAGATTCTTCAAGAAATAGCTTGTTTTCTCTATTGAGATTTGATATTGAATAGAATTTCAATCCGACGTCATCAATGTCTTCAACCATTTCGTCCTCCCTTTTGTATCTTGCTCGAGATAGCATGTTTGCTACTAAATTGTCCTTCCCAGTAACATGCTTAAATTCTGGATTTAGTGACTTAATATAAGTAATCCATCTCAACATTGCAATATCTGGCATTGAACAGTTAATAATCATTCCAAGCAATGGCAAGCAATCTGTTTCAATTACTACTACTGTCTCAATCAAATAGTCCTTTTCAGCTTTCATAGCTGAAACGACTCCCCAAAGTTTTCTTTTGACTTGCGAATATGCTTGTTGACGAATACTTAAAACTTTAGCCCCAAATCGAACTGCAAATCTACTCCCATTCGAATCATCTTGATCCACAACCCACCCAATGGCAATTGGACTAGCGTCCACAGTAAGAATCACTGGTTTATTACACTTATAATCAACTTTCCTCAATATTGGAGGTGACATCAATAATTTCTTCAATCTTTGCATTGCCTGAATATGCCTTTCTTCCCATTTAAATCGGTAATCCTTGCATAATAGTTCATATAATGGATCCGCTATGTGAGCAAAATGAGGGATCTAGATTCGATAAAATACACATGCATCCAAAAACCTGCGAACCTCTCTTAAGGAATTACAATCCTCTTTCATCATTCCAATTGCATCAACTTTGGTCGGATCTGGTTTTCTTCCGTAAGATCCACATAAATGTCCAACAATTACAACCTCTCGTACTCCAAATACGGACTTCATACCGGATAATGTAAGATAAACTTCTCCAAGCCGAGTTAAAATCTTTTCACAATCTTGTATATGATCAACAACATATTTGCGACACCCCCTCGTATCTAAAGTTTCATCCTTGTCTCCTTCTCTGCACCCTTTTATAGGAACATCATCCAGAAAAGGCATAGTCTTTTCCGGAATAAAATCTCTCAATACCTTATTCATCCCATTCATCATATGCGCAACTGAGTTGGTCGCGCCTTGAGGAAGAGTGCACATTCTAACCAATCCAAGTGGTGTCCTCATTGTTGTCATATCTCTATTTCCTTCGGCAAGTTGAAATTGATCATAACCTGAATACAAGTCACCCATTAAATAGATCGCCCTTCCAGCAAACGCCTCAACAAATTCATCCACAATAGGCCCAATTCTTGCATTCCTGATAGTTACTGCATTCACCGGTTGCATATCTTGAATAAACTGTAGTGAACCATTCTTCTTAGGTACCGTAAACCATCGACTAGAATATGGCGCAAATGAAGGTTCCAATATTTTCATCTATATCTTTTCTTTTAATAGTTTCACCAATTTAGGTAAATGTGCCCTCAGTACTGGAATCGGTCTTAGATTCCAAGGTACATGTGGTACTGTGAAGATAACCATAGGTGTTATAGTATTTGGATCTACACACCCAATTTCATGACATTCGAAGGCAAACAATCTACCTTGTTTAGCCAACATCTTTTTGAAGCAAGTAATTTCCTCCGGCAATAAAGAACCATTAGAACCAATCTTCAATTCTTCAAAAGTCTCTTTAGTAAACTGATGTCCAATACTCATTGGATCTCTTAAACTTGCTTCTTTTGATGCTTCTCCCATTTGTTCTTTAGAATCTTCTGGTAATGGTCCAACAACAGGCTTTACCTTCTTATCTGCCGTTTTATATCTCGTCTCTATAGTGACTTCTGGTGCTTGAAAAGATTCAAGTATGGTATAAACCTCTCTTGAATGAATCTCAACAATCTTATCATTATCCCCTAACCCAATAGATGTAATCAATTCCAATGAATCTTCCAGTCCATTTTCTTCATAAACACCTAAAATCCTCTCATCATCTTGCAATGTACCTAACTTGCATAATTATCCTTCAATATCATATAATCTTTTTCTTTCTTATCTTTTAAAATCATCAACTTTCTTATACATATTATTTCCATTCTCCAATATACCAATAAAACTCGCATCAAAGGCACCTTCATCTCACGAAAGTACATCCTCTTTTGTACCTCCATAATCTCGCTTTACAGTGGTACCTCCCCAAAATCCTTAAATCCTTCAACAATATTTGGCAATGGTTTCTCCCTCAACCTATCTCGATTCCGTTCATGGTTGGGAGGTACTGTTAGAAATTCTACAGCTTTCTTCCCATCTTCGCTTTGTACCCTTGCATAAGCAGAACCATCGTCAAGTACTTTTGTTTCCATCCGTGTTGCCGTAATATAAGGTTGTCCTAAAATCAACGGATAAGACGTTGTATCTTGAATAAAGAAATGTTGTCGAGATGTCAAAATTCGGATTTCCTCGTCTCTTTTCTTCCATCAAGGCTTTATGTTGGCTCTTAGCAATATATGCATGAACTGAAAGAGACTCAACATGATCCTCCCAACCTGTTCTACCTCGTATAGTAGCTGCAGTTCTCAATAATGCTTCTCGAGGTAATTTCCCTTCTTGCATTGCAGAAACGGCAGAAGCCCAAAACGCACTAGTTTCCGTACTTCCACTAATTTCATCATCTACTCTAGCACCATAACTTGCACTTTCTCGTGCTGCTGTTTCATGCTCTTTTAGGTAATCTTGAATCAATGCTCTCATTCCTCCCTTGCCAAAATTGGTTTGAAGAAGATCATCCCTATCTTTCAATGCTATCTTCCCATCTTTCTAGCAAATAATTCCCTGCCGTATCATATTATTAAATTCATTGCAATCTTTTCTAGTGTGTGAAGCATTATCACACCAAATGCATCTTTGTACATATCCTTGTTTTGAAACATTCTTCGAATTGTTTAGAGAAGTATTCTCTTCAAGTCTTGCCAATTTGATTTGAAGATCTCGCATTCCTTGTATAATTTCTTCCATCCCCATATCTGCTTTCTTTGATAAGGATGTCGAAGATTGAACTGTAGGTATTTTGGTGGTGTTGTACGTATTGGAGATTTGGGTGCTTGTACTATTTTTGGAATATTGCTCCTATCCTTTCTCCTTTCTCTTTTTATAAGCAACCCCACCGCATCTTCAACGTTCTTCCACTTTTTTGTCAATCCTTCATCTTCTTCTTTGTCTTCAAGAAGGAGTTCTAATTTCCCTTGCTATTCTTCATCAGCAGCTTGAAGAAATAGATCAACTTTGTTCGGCTCCAATGTCAATTTTTCTACCTTCGATAATTGAGAGTACTGCCTCTCAAATTCCCTTAGTAGCTCTATTACTTGCAAATTCTTATTGGGCCGTTCAATCCATCCCAGAAATAGCTTCTTAGTAACGCGATCAGCATCTTCCAAGAAATATTCGTCTTTCAATGCATGTGAAAAATCCTCCCAAGAATTCCCATAACGATCCGTAATCGATGTAATAACATCTCTTATCTCCGGTATCGTGGCAAGTCCAAATAGTGCAACCATTTTCTTCTCAAAAACCCGATTTAATTCCATTTCACGAACATAACATCTTAAATACTTTGAAATATTCCTCCCATCAAATTGATCAATTTTATTAACCACTGCTTGCAATGCTTTGGTTGCCAAAGCTTCCTTTCGATCATTGCTTTGCTGTTGCTGCATTGATAATGAGAAGGCTTGAAACATACTAGCAATAGACGGATCCATGTGCATACCTTGTACTTTAGAAGAATCCTCACCAGAAACTCCTCCCAAAAATCCTTCAAAATTTTTATTTTCGTTTTTCATATAATAAAGATAAAATCAACTGAAATTCAATACCTTCCACCTCAAGCTTTCACATCACGTTCACCACTTTTATCGTATTACGTGCTTTCCTGCTCGAGAACGCGCCAGACGTCTAGCTGTAGAAGGTAGTATGGAGATTCGCCAATAGTTAAGCAGTCTATCAGTTTTTGACTACTGGAATATAAACGACTGCATGAATACACCGTAAATCTATACGGATGCCCTTCGACTGCTTGTCGAAGTCCTTTTTGCCCCAGCGGGTAGGTCTCTAGACGTTACAGAGAACCCTGAACAACCCAATCTGCTAATCTCCGATACCGCTTTGTACTTACGATCTTGTATCCACTGACTGTCTTGTTAGATTAACCCAATAAATTTCATTCACTCCACATACTCAATCCTATAGACACCCTTTTAATCCTTCAATCACAGACGTAACTCGATTTCACAAAATAGTCAAGAGTAATCAAACCCTCTTCATTAAAAAAAATCTGGATTCACCATTACAACACTGTCTTCAGCAACGATTGCCTCAGTCTTCCCAAAACTCTATGAAGAAGAAAAATCCAATTCTCCGTCTTTTCTTCCCCGACTCGAAGCATGAAGCTCCTCTCCAATCCCCTTGATCTTCAAAAACCTCCAATGAAACCGAACTAGTAACCTTACAAAGAGCTTGAAGCTAGCTCTTTGATCCAAAAAACCCCCCCTATCTGAAAAAAAAACCCCCTTAATCTTATTCTCCCCCTAACCTTATCCTTTGAATTTCTTCAATCTTTGGTCTTGGATCCGGAATTGGCTCCCATCGTCAGAGCTTAGATCTGAAATTGGCTCTCGCCGTCAAAGCTTTCTCCTCCGTTTTTACCTTTAAAAGATCTATTTATCGAAAATAACCTTCCTTGAAACGGCATAGAGAATAGAACAGCCTGAAACAGAATCGAAACCCTGTACTCAGGTCCACATTGAGTCGTTTGACCAATTCAGATCTCATATTGGGTAAGATGCCCATAGTAACCTGGATGTTCCCGTAATTGGATCAAATTGGTCCTTCGTGTCAGACTGGCTGAGGCCCATAGTAAGACCTGGATTTTCCCGTAATTAGACTGCATTAGATTGCCCAACTAATGCAGGTCTCATATTGGGTAAGATGCCCGTAGTAACCTGGATGTTCCCGTAACTAGACTGCATTGGGTTGCCCGACCAATACAGGTCTCATATTGGGTAAGAGGACCCGGATTGGATTCTTGAAATTGGATCCAATTGGCTCTTCGAACCAAGCTCACCCGTCGTGTGAATTGGTCCTTTTTCTTCCTGCTGACTCCCGTTATTGGAATCGAACGGAGCATTTCAGTATGCCCTGGCTGACTATAACGGGGTGACTGAACCTGGCCACTCAGTATTTGCACTAGAGTTGGTCGTTGCTCCCAATATTCGAAGTAACTGAACATTAATAAAAGTCCCCTTTTCTTTATATTTACAAGGTATATTCGTGTTACAACACGACACCGGTATGAACCAATTTACCGAATTGCTATTTGATTTATAATATATTTTCTACGTCTTTATCCAGTTTGTCTTTGTTACCTTCATTATCCAAATCACTTTCATCTTCTTGCAATGGAATCTCTATACCTTCATTAAGGTCTTCCATATTCATCTCCGCATGTCTTTGTTTAAATATTTTTACTTGCTTCCCTGCAATTGGTATTTTCAATTTTGTACCATCTAACTCCCGTAATGAATAAGTCACATTATCATGAACAGTTGTTACCACATATGGTCTAAACCAACGTTTTGAAAATTTTTGCAAAATACGATGTTGATTATCCAGACTATTGTCATAAATAAGTACCCAGTCACCTTCCTCGATTGCTTTAGGTCTCAATTGATGTTGCTTATCAAATCGTGCCTTATTTTATAACCTTGCTCTTTTAACCTTTCCAATGCTATTTGCACATCTTCCGATCTTTGCTCCAATTGTCGAATCCTAATAGCCAGAAGTTCTTCTCTTCTCAATCCATCTTCCCATGGTAGCATACTCCAAGTGAGTACCTATCATAAGTTCTACTGGCATATATCCTGTCACCGAACTATGTGTTGTTCGATCAGCCCATAATGCAAATGACAAAAGCCGTGGCCACTCTTTAACTTTCCCATTACAAGCTTTAACTAATGCTTTCACAATCGATGGGTGACCACGTTCACTTTTTGCATTCCCTTCCGGATTATAAGCAGTAGTCAGTGATAGTTTAACTCCACATCTTTCAAAGAACTTACGAGCTTCTTGTGCATTTAATTCTCCACGATCTGCAGTGATTTTTCCTACGCATCCGTAATGGCAAATGACATCTTCAAGCAAAAACCTACAAATTTCTTCTATAGATTTTGTCCTCAATGCTCTTCCTTCTACTTGATTTGATAAATCTTCGCGAGCTAAAACCAAATATCTCATCTGCCATAACCCAACCGGCATAATAACCAAATCAACAACCCATTTAAAATGAATAGCCAGAGGATACGTAGGATGAAGACCATCTCGAGTCGGATATTAGAATACGATTGACAGATTTCACATGACTCTACAAATGAGAGCACATCTCGATACATATTTTTCCACCAATACCGTTCCTTGAGTTTAGCAAAAGTAGCCCAGATTCCTCTATGCCCTGCCCATAAACTACCATGAAACTCCTTTAATAATTTTAGTCTTTCTTCCTTTTTGCCTATCACTCGTTGTGGCATCCCAATTCCTTTCTTCGGTCTTTTCTTTAAGAATCCATCTCGAAGTAAAAATCCATATACTTTTTTTCTTATTTGTTTGAATTTTTCTATAGACCAATTCTCGTGCTTAGTCAAGGTATTCAAGTAATGACCAATATCCAATAATTCTCCTTCATAAGATTCTTCAAGAAATAGCTTGTCTTCTCTATTGAGATTTGATATTGAATAGAATTTCAATCCGACGTCATCAATGTCTTCAACCATTTCGTCCTCCCTTTTGTATCTTGCTCGAGATAGCATGTCTGCTACTAAATTGTCCTTCCCAGTAACATGCTTAAATTCTAGATTTAGTGACTTAATATAAGTAATCCATCTCAACATTGCAATATCTGGCATTGAACAGTTAATAATCATTCCAAGCAATGGCAAGCAATCTATTTCAATTACTACTACTGTCCCAATCAAATAGTCCTTTTCAGCTTTCATAGCTGAAACGACTCCCCAAAGTTCTCTTTTGACTTGCGAATATGCTTGTTGACGAATACTTAAAACTTTAGCCCCAAATCGAACTGCAAATCTACTCCCATTCGAATCATCTTGATCCACAGCCCACCCAATGGCAATTGGACTAGCGTCCACAGTAAGAATCACTGGTTTATTGCACTTATAATCAACTTTCCTCAATATTGGAGGTGACATCAATAATTTCTTCAATCTTTGCATTGCCTGAATATGCCTTTCTTCCCATTTAAATCGGTAATCCTTGCGTAATAGTTCATATAATGGATCCGCTATGTGAGCAAAATGAGGGATCTAGATTCGATAAAATACACATGCACCTAAAAATCTGCGAACCTTTGTTAAAGATTCACAATCCTCTTTCATCCTTCCAATTGTATCAACCTTAGTCGGATCTGGTTTTCTTCCGTAAGATCTACATAAATATTCAACAATCACAATCTCTTGTACTCCAAATATAGACTTCATATCCGATAATATAAGATGAACTTCTCCAAGCCGAGTTAAAATCTTTTCATAATCTTGTATATGATCAACAATATATTTGCGACAGCCCCTCTTATCTAAAGTTTCATTCTTGTTTCCTTCTCTGTACCCTTTTATAGGAATATCATCCAAAAAAGGCATAGTCTTCTCTGAAATAAAATCTCTCAATTCTTTATTCATTCCGTTCATCATATGTACAACTGAATTGGTCGTGCCTTGAGGAAGAGTGCACATTCTAACCAATCCAAATGGTGTCTTTATCGTCATCATATCTCTATTTCCTTCGGTAAGTTGAAATTGATCATAACCTGAATACAAGTCACCTATTGAATAGATCACCCTTTCTACAAACGTCTTAGCAAATTCATCCACAATAGGTCCAATTCCTGTATTCCTAACAGTTACTACATTCACCGATTGCATATCTTGAATAAACCGTAGTGATCCATTCTTCTTAGGTACCATAAACTATCGACTAGAATACGGCACAAATGAGGGTTCTAATATTTTCATCTTCATCTTTTCTTTTAATAGTTTCACCAATTTATATAAATGTACCCTCGGTATTGGAATCAGTCTTAGATTCCAAGGTACATATGATACAGTGAAGATAACCATAGGTATTATAATATTCGGATCCATACACCCAATTTCATAAGATTCGAAGGCAAACGATCTACCTTGTTTAGCCAACATCTTTTTGAAGCAAGTAATTTCCTCCGGCAATAAAGAACCATCAGAACCAATCTTCAATTCTTCAAAAGTCTCTTTAGTAAATTGATGTCCAATTCTCATTGGATCTCTTAAACTTGCTTCTTTTGATGCTTCTCCCATTTTTTCTTTAGAATCTTCTGGTAATGGTCTGGCAACAGGCTTTACCTTCTTATCTGCCGTTTTATATCTCGTCTCTATAGTGACTTCTGGTGCTTGAAAAGATTCAAGTATGGTATAAACCTCTCTTGAATGAATCTCAACAATCTTATCATTATCCCCTAACCCAATAGATGTAATCAATTCCAATGAATCTTCCTGTCCATTTTCTTCATAAACACCTAAAATCCTCTCATCATCTTGCAATGTACCTAACTTGCATAATTATCCTTCAATATCATATAATCTTTTTCTTTCTTTTCTTTTAAAATCATCAACTCTCTTATACATATTATTTCCATTCTCCAATATACCAATAAAACTCGCATCAAAGGCACCTTCATCTCACGAAAGTACATCCTCTTTTGTAACTCCATAATCTCACTTTACAGAGGTACCTCCCCAAAATCCTTAAATCCTTCAACAATCTTTGGCAATGGTTTCTCCCTCAACCTATCTCGATTCCGTTCATGGTTGGAAGGTACTGTTAGAAATTCTACAGCTTTCTTCCCATCTTCGCTCCGTACCCTTGCATAAGCAGAACCATCGTCAAATACTTTTGTTTCCATTCGTATTGCCGTAATATAAGGTTGTCCTAAACTCAACGGATAAGATGTTGTATCTTGAACAAAGAAATGTTGCTTTGTCGCAACATCTCCAATCCAAATTTTGACATCTGGACAAGCTCCATATAATTCGCCCCATGTGTTATTAGCTACTCGTATTGTCCATCCATGTTCCATATCAATTGGCCATTTTTACTTCGTATAAAGATCTTTAGACATAAGATTTATTTCAGAACCATGGTTGACTAAAGCAACAATTGGTTCTTCTATATCTCCTACTTTCACCAATACCTCAGTAGTTGCCCTTGTCCAATGCTTTCGAGTATAATAGCTCAAAGTTTCCATTTCCTTATCACTATAATCTTCGAAACATATTCGTTGATTATACCCATTCTTTTCATTTGTTGGTTGCTTGTAACTAATATCAACCTCTTCTTCATCTTTATATATTCTTGCATCAATAGCATGACTCATTCCAGTTTCGTCCATTAATTGCCTCTTTCGCTTAATGCTGTCAATGATAACATCATGAAACTCCTTCTTTGCAATTCCCAAAACTTCTTTTAATGTGAATTCTACCTTAATATTTAATATACGTTCTTCTAATACCCCTTTCAAATTTGTTGCCGCTTCAATGTCAGAAAGTAGCTTATAAGCAATTGATTTGCCCTTATCTTTTGTCTCTCTTATTTTTTCTTCCAATGATGCTGAGGTATCCTTTACAAGAAATTCTTGTGAAGCTGCCCTCCGAGCCTTGTCTCCTCGAGTTTGCCTCTTAGAAGAATTTCCTTCTCTTATATCATCAAAATTTCCTCGTCTCTTTTCTTCCATCAAAGCTTCATGTTGGCTCTTAGCAATATATGCATGAACTGAAAGAGACTCAACAAGATCCTCCCAACCTATTGCACCTCGTATTATAGCTGTAGTCCTCAATAATGCTTCTTGAGGTAATTTTCCTTCTTGTATTGTAGAAACGGCAGAAGCCCAAAACTCACTAGTTTCCGTACTTCCACCAAGGTCATCATCTATTCTAGCACCATAACTTGCACTTTCTCGTGCTGCTGTTTCATGCTCTTTTAGGTAATCTTGAATCAATGCTCTCATTCCTCCCTTGCCAAAATTGGTTTGAAGAAGTTCTTCCCTATCTTTTAATGCTATCTTCCCATCTTTCTAGCAAATAATTCCTTGCCATATCATATTATTAAATTCATTGCAATCTTTCCTAGTGTGTGAAGCATCATCACACCAAATGCATCTTTGTACATATCCTTGTTTTGAAACATTCTTCAAATTGTTTGTAGAAGTATTCTCTTCAAATCTTGCTAATTTGATTTGAAGATCTCGCATTCCTCGTATAATTTCTTTCATTCCTATATCTGCTTTCTTTGATAAGGATGTCGAAGATTGAACTGTAGGCATTGTTGGTGGTGTTGTACGTACTGGAGCTTTGGGTGCTTGTACTGTTTTCGGAATATTGCTCCTATCCTTTCTCCTTTCTCTTTTTATAAGCAACCCCACCGCATCTTCAACGTTCTTCCACTTTTTTGTCAATCCTTCATATTCTTCTTTGTCTTCAAGAAGGAGTTCTAATTTCTCTTGCTATTCTTCATCAGCAGCTTGAAGAAATAGATCAACTTTGTTCGGCTCCAATGTCAATTTTTCTACCTTCGATAATTGAGAGTACTGCCTCTCAAATTCCCTTAGTAGCTCTATTGCTTGTAAATTCTTATTGGGCCGTTCAGTCCATTCTAGAAACAGCTTCTTAGTAACGCGATCAGCATCTTCCAAGAAATATTCGTCTTTTAATGCATGTGAAAAAACCTTCCATGAATTCCTATAACGATCCGTAATCGATATAATATGGTCTCTTATCTCCGATATCGTGGCAAGTCTAAATAATTCAACCATTTTTTTCTCAGAAACTCGATTTAATTCCATTTCATGAACATAACATCTTAAATACCTTGAAATATTCCTTCCATCAAATTGATCAATTTTATTGACCACTGCTTGCAATGCTTTGGTTACCAAAGCTTCCTTTCGATCATTGCTTTGCTGTTGCTACATTGATAATGAGAAGACTTGAAACATAATAGCAATAAACGGATCCATATCCATACCTTGTCCTTTAGAAGAACCCCTACGAGAAACTCCTCCTAAAGCTCCTTCAAAATTTTTATTTTTGTTCTCTATAAAAATAAAAATAAAATCAAACAAAATCCAATATCTTCCACCTCAAGCTTTCACGTCGGGTTCACGACTTGTGTCGTATTACGTGCTTTCTTGCTCGAGAATGCATTGGGTGTCTAGCTGTAGAAGATAGTATGGAGATTCGCTAATATTGAAGCCGTCTATCGATTTTTGACTGTTGAAATATAAACGATTGCAAGAATATACCATAAATCTATACGGATGTCCTTTAATTATTTGTCGAAATCCTTTTTGCTTCAACCGGTAGGTCTCTAGATATTACAGAGAATCCCGAACAATCCAATCTGCTAATCTCCGATACCGCTTTATACTCACGACCTTGTATCCACTGACTGTCTTGTTAGATTAACCCAAAAATTTTCATTCACTCCGCATACTCAATCCTATAGACACCCTTTTAATTCTTCAATCACAAACGTAACTTCGATTTTACAAAACAATCAAGAGTAATCACACCCACTTCATTAAAAATCCTGATTCACCAGTAGAACACTGACTTCAACAACGATTGCCTCAGTCTTCTTAAAACCCTATGAAAAAAAAACCCCAATTCTCTGTCTTTTTTTTCCCCGAAGCATGAAGCTAGCTCTCCCACCCTTAAAACTAATTCTCTCTCCTTTATTTCTTAACCTATCCTCCTCTTTAAACCTAATTCTTCCCTCTTTCAAACCCTAGCCTTTGAATTTCTTCAATCTTTCGTCTTGGATCTGGAATTGGCTCTGCCGTCAGAGCTTTCTCCTCCATTTTTACCTTTAAGAGATATATTTACCGAAAGGACATTCCCGGAACGGCACAAAGGACGGAACAGCCTGAAACAGAATCGGAGCCCCGTAATCGGGACCACATTGAGTCGCCCTACTAATTCAGGTCTCATATTGGCTAAGAGGCCCATAGTAAGACCTAGATGTTTCCATAATTGGACCGCATTGGGTTGCCCAATCAAGTCAGGTCTCATATTGGATAAGAGGCCTATAATAGGACCAGAATTGGATGTCTTGAAATTAGATCCAATTGGCTCTTCAAACCAGGCTCACCTGTCGTTGAATTGGTCCTTTCTCTTTCTGCTGACTCCCGTTATTGGAATCGAATGGAGCATTTCAGTATGCCCCGGGTGACTATAATGGGGTGACTGAACCTGGCCTCTCAGTATTTGCACTGGAATTGGTCGTTGCTCCCAATATTCGAGGTAACTGAACATTAATAAAAGTCCCCTTTCTTTATATTTTCATGGTATACTTGTGTTACAACACGACAGCGGTACTTGGCTCCAGCAGGAGAAGATTTATTTAACCAAGTAGAAGGAAGAACTCTACAAACAAAATCCACTGAAAGAGTTTGTAGATTTTTACTGAAAGATATGATTTGTAGATATGGATGTATTGGAAAAATTACTGTTGATCATGGGGAATTGGATGCACATGAGGCTAGACAGTTCTTTGAGAGATATGGAATCAAGCTAGCACTTACTACATCTTATAATTCGGAAGGCAATGGTAAGAGTGAGCGAGGTCATCCTCCTATTGTAAAAGCCATTGTTTAAGCTTGTAAAGGAAGAACAAGAGAATGGCCAAGATTAGTACCATTTTCTCTTTAGGCTGATCGTACTACTCACAGTTCAGTGACAGGATATATGTCGACAAAGCTAATGCAAGGACAGAAGCCCATTATGCCCATTGAAGAGCAAAGACCTACTTGGAGTATCTTGCCTTAGCAAGACATCATAGCTAAAGAAGAACTTCTTATACTTCAAATTCATCAACTCAAAAGAAGACTTGAAGATTTGAAAAAAGTAATTATAAGGCCAAGAGAGTCACGCTTGAAGAATAAAGATTGATTTGATAAATGACAGAGATTGAGGCCAAAAGATATTGAAGAAGGTGATTGGGTTTTAGTATATGACAACAGCTTGGATAACCAACAAAGTACTCTCAAAAAGTTTTCTAAGAGTTGGTTTGGACCTTATGTGGTTGTACATGTTTTGGATGATGCTACATATGCATTAAGGGAATTAGATGGAACAAGAGTCAAAATTCCAATTTTAGGAAAATGTATAAAAATTTTCAAAATATAAGATCAAGAACTAATCCTCAAAGATGTTGAAAAAGAATTTGATCTATCTAGGTATGAGGAAAAAGAATTGGATTTTGAAGAAGACAATACTCAGGAGGTAATATGATGCGACCACAACTTTGGTTCTTCTTCGTGCATATCAGTGTCATGATGTAATATGACTAGTAGGTGAAAGGGTGAAGAAATATATCATGTTTTGAGGATCTCACTTCAAAAATATTGTAGCAAATTATCTTGGAAAAATAGATATGAATAAAAGGGTAGAAAAATTAAAAGTGCTAATGCTGCCTTTTTACAAATTATGCTTCTATTTACTTTGTAAGGCCATAAATAAGGCAAAATAAGGTAGATTAGAAAAATAAAGGATATAGACATATGTAGGGAGGAGTTAGGAGTGCAAATTAGTAAAAATTACCTCAAGAAGACGAAAGTTGATACCCGAAGAAGGTCGGTTATGAACTAGGGTCGAAATCAGACCTTGAGGCACAAAACTGAGTCTTGACGACAACTTCGGGAATCTTTGGCACATCGAAGAGCGGAGTTTGATAGAATTTTGGATAAGGTTTCTATGGAAATTGGTTTTGGGTGATTTGGAGTTAATATGACTTTGTAAGAGCTTTGCAAAGTAGAGCTTTGTTTCGGATGACTTAGGTTTTATGAAATAAAATAGGGTTTATGTTTTGAGTGATTTCGAGAGTTTTGTTGCAGATCTACGGAAGAAATTTTTTAGGTTCATGTTTATAGTTGTGTTTAATACATGCTGTCAATTTGAGCTCAATCTAACGGTTAAAGTGAGAGATATTGAGGTTTAAGCAGGTTAAGGTCTCAGAAAGTAGAATTTAAGGAACAATGAGGGTTTTTTAGATTTCATGCAATCTACTTGTTGGATTGGAGTAAAACTTGTGTGAGAGGGTATAAAACTTGTTTTTTTATGTCCATGAGAAATTTGAAACCAATCGAACGGCGCAAAGAAGAGAAATTGGCTCTGGAAGGTTGGCATCAAGATTAGAGAAGGAGGCCGGCTAACACCCAAACACACTTTTGAGGTTTTCGTCAATTTGGTAACTCCGATAATTTTCAAATTTTTTTGTGCTTGTTTTAAACTTGATTTTTAAGAAGTATGCAAATTTTGAAGTGAGATCAACGGTTTATTCATTAGATATTGAGGTTTAAATCTGTCATAGGAATTACTAGGATTTGGATTAGGATTTGGCTAGGGTTCGATTTAAGATTTGGATTAGGGTTTGGTTAGATTTTGATTTAGGGTTTGGATTAGGGTTTGGATTAGGATTTGGATTAGGGTTTAGAGTTTGGTTAAGATTTGATTTAAGATTTGGATTAGAGTTTGGTTAGGATTTGATTTAGAATTTGGATTAGGATTTAGATTAGGGTTTAGGGTTTGGTAAGGGTTTAGATTTGGATTAGGATTTAGGTTAGGATTTAGGATTTGATTAGGATTTGATTTAGGATTTGGATTAGGATTTGATTTAGGATTCGGATTAGGATTTGATTTAAGGTTTGGTTTAGGATTTAGGATTTGAAATTGGATTTGATTTAGGATTTAATTTAAGGTTTGTTTAGGATTTGACTTAGGATTTAGGATTTATTAGGGTTTAAGATTTAATTAGGTTTGGTCTAAATTTTGAGTGAAATTCAATAGGGTTTTAATTAGAATTAAATTAAGGTTGAATTGACATATATTTGAGTAATATTTGTGATCATTCTAATATTTCTTTAAGAATTTTATTGTTTGTTTGAAATTTCTTTGAGTGTCAAGGACAAAGACTCGATGAGGAAAAATATACACCAAAAGGCTATCTCGATATAATAAGTCAAAATATAAACAAGTAGGTATATTAAAAGGAAACTGGAATGGCTATTGCCACAAGACAAGAAACTAAAGACTCTTGAACCTGGACTAGAAGCAAGAAAAGAGTTGACAAGAGTGAAGAAGCCTTCACTCTTGTCTCTATATATACTATCTAACTAAGGGCTACGTGGCGACGTTCTATAGGACCTCCAATATGTGTTGACTTTGTAGGACACATGCCTTGACTTACAAGGCAAGTTTTTCTACGTGTGGGCCACATAGTTAGCTTGATCTTCAAGCTAACAACATGTGTGGCACATGGCCAACTTGTTGACCACGTTTTTAATCCAAAAAGTCAATGAAAGACACCTATGAAGTCAAAGCAGCATCTAGGAAGTTTCTAGGAAGCTTCTATATTAAATATTATAGAATTAACTTACTTTTATCTACTTTTACTTACTTCTACCTATTTCTATATGTAATTATTAGCTTACATGATTATGGCCGTGACATTACCCCCCCTTCTAGAGACGAGTCCCACGAGGAGCGGTCATCATATGTTGAGGAAATCTATGATGCGACGAATTGTATTCGCCACATACTCTGATCTCTGTACTCTTCGAAGATGATTGATAGGGCCTCTCAACCATCGGTAGTGTCCCATACTAGGGCGGGAAGACCACCCAGTTATTTGATCATTGTTGAAGCCTTCGTAACTTCCTTCGAATAGAATATTTGGAACACCATCAGGAGTTGTTCCTACGTCTAGCAAAATCACCAAACATCGGGAGTCCCTTCCCAAATCGTAATACCAAACGCGTTGTATCTCACCATCTATTCGAGGAAGAACATGTCGTTCTTGAAGATGTTCATCTCGATTACGTCGTCTTGAAGGTTGTGACAATCGTAATGTCTCGTCCGGCAGGTCAACAAACGAAGGTTCTTGAGTTGAATCCGCTGGTTGTTGGCTCTCCATCTAATTAGCGTCACAAATGCAAAGAAGTTACAAACAAGGATAGGAAATTGAATGTTATCTTGCCTCAATCTTGTCTCTTTTATAAGAGAGATTTTCTTCTTGATTTCGATGGATGTCGTTGATGAAAAACTTTGACTTTAGCTAATGCATTTGTTAGATTCCTGGATGGCTCCCATGTACGTTCACAAATATCATATCCGCGCCAATGAACAAGATATTCCAGCTTATTTCGGCGCCGCCTTGAGTCTAATATCTCTTCCACCTCAAATTCTTCATTATTATCTACTTCTATAGGAGGCGGTGGCATTTGTCTTCTTCTTTGTATATCCACTGTCTTATATGGTTCAAGAAGAGACACGTGGAATACAGGATGGATCTTCATTGACTCCGGTAGATGTAACCGATATGCAACTGGGTTGATCTGTTCAGTAACAGAAAAGGGGCCAAGCCTACGATAGTCCAACTTGTCACAAGGTCGAGTAGTCTTGATATTGCGACGAAGTAGCCATACCTTATCACCCACATTGAGTTGTGGTTGCTCCTTACGATATAGATCTGCGTAAAAAAAGGTGTTTGTTGTGTGGAAGAATGTACTGTATTATTATAAACAAACTCTGCCAATGGCAGAAGGGTTGTCCAATCATCTTGTTGGTAGTTGATAGTACACCTTAAATATTGCTCCAAGACTTGGTTACGCGCTCTGTTTGTCCATCAGTTTGAGGATGGAAAGCCGAAGATAGCTTTATTTCCACTTTTAAAATCTTGAAAAGGGTCCTCCAAAATCTTGACACAAATTGAGTTTCCCTATCCGATATGATATCTTTAGGTAATCCATGATAGCGATAGATATTATCAATGAAAAGCTTAGCTGTTTCTTCACCTGTGATAGATTTTGTACATGGCACAAAATGTGCCATCTTGGTGAAACGATCTACTATCATAAATATAGAATCATAAGATCTTGAGCTTGGAAGATCTGTGATGAAATCCATAGAAACAGAAGACCATGGTTGTTCTGGTATAGGTAATGGCTGAAGAAGTCCGTAAGATCGATGACGAGGAATTTTTGATCTTGAACAAATATCACATGATTGTACAAAGTCTTTGACTGACTTCCACATTTGTAGCCACCAAAAATCTCTTGATATGAGTTCCAAAGTCTTATTATATCCAAAGTGCCCTGCTGCTGGAAAGTCATGACATGCTTGAAGAACACGTAAACGTGCTTCTCCTTCTGGAACATATAGGCGTCCTTCAAAATATAATAGATTATTCTTGAACTCAAACTTAGAAGGATCATGAGACTTGGAAGAATTATTCTCGATATCATAAACAAGAGGGTCTGAGGACATACTGGACTGGATTTGCTTGAGAAAAGTTGAATCAACAGTCAATGTTGATTTCATTGCTCGGAGATGAAATTGCTCCGATTTCAAGAGGACCGTTCTTTGTTGCTCAAAAGCTGCATCTCCTTCTTTTGGTGCAAAATAAGAACGTCTAGATAGGGCATCAGACAAACCTCGTTGTTTTCTTGGCCGATAAGTGATAATGAACTCGAATCTTGACAAAGACATACTCCAACGAGCTTGACGACGATTCAACACTCGTGCTGACATGAAATACTCGAGGTTCTTGTGATCTGTATACACAGTGACTGGACTAGAAGCACCTTCTAGATAATGACGCCATTCTTGAAAGGAATCCATGATCGCAAGAAGTTCTTTATCGTGGATCTCATAATTGATCTCGGCTGCTGAGAATTTTCTTGAATGAAAAGCTATCGGATGAAGTTTGTCATCTGTTCCCATTTGTGATAAAACTGCACCCAAGGCAAAATCTGATGCATCTGTTTCCATAAAAAATGCCTTGGAAAAATCAACACGATATAAGACTGGTGCAGAGACAAACGATGTCTTCAAGGCTTCAAATGCTGCTTCCGCTTCTTGATTCCATTGAAATTTATCTTTACTAGTCAAGCGTGTAAGTGGAGCTGCAACTCGTGAGAAATCTTTGATGAAGATCCGATAGTAATTGGCAAATCCCAAGAAACATTAGACATCTCTTACTGTCCTTGGAATCTTCCAATCCATGATTGTTTGGACTTTTTTAGAATCCATGATGAGACCATCATTTGAAATGATGTATCCTAAAAAGTCAACTTGAGTAGTGTGAAATACACACTTTTCCATCTTGGCGTACAATCCTGCATCTCTAAGTTTTTGTAATACTTGACGAACATGTATTTCATGTTCTTCGACGTTCTTAGAATAGATCAGGATATCGTCTAGATAGCAGACGACAAAATTATCCAAGAATTCATGAAATACATCATTCATGAGATGTTGAACAGCAGCTGGTGCATTCGTGAGTCCAAAGGGCATGACATTATATTCGAAATGTCCATACCTGGTTCGAAACGCAGTCTTCCATTCATCTCCTTCTTTGATCCGTACTAGATTATATGCTCCTCTTAGATCTATTTTTGTATAGATCTTAGCTTGATTCAACTGGTCAAGGAGTCCTGATATCAAAGGTAATGGATACCTGTTTTTGATTGTGATCTTGTTGAGTCCTCGATAATCAACACACATTCGTAAAGATCCATCTTTTTTCTTTACGAATAGAATTGGAGCTCCTGCTGGAGATTTTGAATGGCGTATGAAATTCTTCGCTAAATTCTCGTCAATATATGTCTTGAGTTCAGCCATCTCATCTTGCGATAAACTGTAAATTAGTCCAAATGGTGGCTGAGTTCCTTCCTTGAGGTCGATTGAACAATCATATGGACGATGCTCAGGAAGAATATCTGCATTCTTTTTCTCAAAAACGTCTTGATACTCCTGATATTGACTTGGAATGCCACTTGAAGTCTTTACGTTTTCAGAAATAGGTGCAGCATAAATAGCAAAAGTTGATCCTTCTTTTGCTGCGTGTATAAATGCTTTTGCACCTATCAGTGCGGGTTTTAATATACTAGACTTATAATTTTTTACTTGATTAGTAGAACTATTAAAAACGCTCTGGGAAAAGTCAAGTTTACGCTAATTCCAATCTATTCGAGGGTTATATTATTTTAGCCAAGATAAACCTAAAATAACTGGATTGGACGGGGATTTAATTATGTTAAAAGCTGTGTAGCTATCATGACCGTCTATTGTTACTTTTATAGGATGAGTTTCATGAGTGACATCTCCAGAAGACAAGGGACGACCATCTATGACTTCTACATGTACTGGTTTAGGTTTTTGTACAAAGGGTATTTTACGACTTTTAACAAATTGTTCATCTAAAAAACATGCTGAGGCTCCCGAATCTAATAAAGCAGAGGCTTTGTAATTCTTAGGTCCTAAATATAAGTCTATTATAAAACAAGGAGAGGGTTCTGAGGAGAGGATAGGACCTTTATTAGGAATTGTACAAGGTTCCAACTGCACGGTCCCTATTGTAGCTGGACGAATCCGTTTTCTGACATGTTGTCTTCTTTGACCGTCGTACCCCTTATTTTATAGTTGCGTCATTTCTTTGGACAATGTTGAGCAGTGTGCTTAGGTTCTCCGCAATATAAACATAATCCTTCTTGACGACGATGAATCTTTTCTTGCTCAGTTAGGGGTTAAAAACGTACCGCGTCAATTTGCATGTCTTTTACTTCTGAATGTACGTTTGGCAAAGATGTTGATGTTGTCATTGAGTAATAATGTTGAGGTTCCCGTGAATGATTCTCAGATCGAAATTCGAAAAGTCGATTATCACATTTTACTACAAAATCGATTGCTTGACTCAAAGTTTGAGGATCAGGTAAGTTGAGCATCAATTTCTTTACTTCGTATTGCAATCCATAAAGAAATTGACTAATGAGTGCAGCATCATCCCACTTGATGTCAATTGCAAGTTGTCGAAATTATGAAGCATACATTGTTACTGAGCGATTTTCTTGTCGCAGAATTCGGATCTTATTTGTTGCAACATGAGTTGCATCGTGTTCACCATACATAGATCGAAACTCCGCCAAAAAAGCTTCCAAATTATCCAATATTGGATTTCGTTGTTCAAGAAAAGACGAAAACCATGATAATGCAGAACCAGAAAGTAGAGTGCCAATAAACCTGACTTGTGATCCTGGAGTTGGATAGCTTTGCAGTTGAAGTTCAATTGCCAATTGTACTTGATTGATGAACCCTCGAAACTTTGATCTCGTACCATCAAATTTCTCGGGTAAGGCAATTCTTGGTTCTCTAGTGCTTACAGGGTGTTGTACAATTGGAGAAGGAACGTGATTTGTTGTAGATGTTGAAGCAGCTTCGATCATCTCTATATCCCCACTTTCTGCTATTCTTGTTCTTTCATGTGTTGGTGAATTGAGTTGATGCATCGCAAGCATTAACTCCCTCATTTGCTCTTGCATTTGTGCCATTGCACTCTTCATTTCAACAAGCTCTGCCATAATGACACTAAGAAGAAAAATTTGTTTGATACTGCTCAAGACAAAAGAAAAGAAAGACTTGATAACAAAGAAGATACTAAGAACAATATCAGTTTAGAAGTGGGTAATCCGCAAACTTCTAATACGCTTATGTCTTGTCAAGAGAAAGGGATAATCCACTCTCACTCAAGAAAAACAAAGCTCTGATATTATAAGTGTACTCTTGTCAATTTATCAAGGACAAAGACTCGATGAGGGAAAATATACACAAAAAGGCTATCTCGATATAATAAGTCAAAATATAAACAAGTAGGTATATTAAAAGGAAACTGGAATGGCTATTGCCACAAGACAAGAAACTAAAGACTCTTGAACCTGGACTAGAAGCAAGAAAAGAGTTGACAAGAGTGAAGAAGCCTTCACTCTTATCTCTATATATACTATCTAACTAGGGGCTACGTGGCGACGTTCTATAGGACCTCCAATATGTGTTGACTTTGTAGGACACATGCCTTGACTTACAAGGCAAGTTTTTCTACGTGTGGGCCACATAGTTAGCTTGATCTTCAAGCTAACAACATGTGTGGCACATGGCCAACTTTTTGACCACGTTTCTAATCCAAAAAGTCAATTAAAGACACCTATGAAGTCAAAGCAGTATCTAGGAAGTTTCTAGGAAGCTTCTATATTAAATATTATAGAATTAACTTACTTTTATCTACTTTTACTTACTTCTACCTATTTCTATATGTAATTATTAGCTTACATGATTATGGCCGTGACATTGAGTTGTTTTGAATTTGATTACGTTTGTTTACCATTATTATAGTCTAATTAGAGCATTGTTAGTATTCTATTAGAATTAGGATTTTGTTATTATAATTTCTATTCTTCCTTCTACAGCCAGGTGCCCAGAGCATTCTCAAGCAAGACTTCACACATTACGACACTGGAGGATGCACAGGTTTAAAGGGGGTGGATGTCCTGTTGTGGTTAGGCTACTATATGAAAATAATGTAATTATGTACTTAATATATAATTCATTAAGTAACATGGTGAAAGCCATATTAGTAGATTTTAGTTGGTTGTAGAATATAATTTGATTATTACCTTGAAAAGAGATTATTTAAAAAGATTACTATAGAATTTAATAATTTTAATTTCTTTTTGATAGTAGCTTTTAAGATTGGTTTTGGTTGATAGTAACTTCTAAATATTTAGAATCACCTTTGTTAGACATTGGTGACCTTTGAAAACTTCTTTTGGTTCTTTTATTTGGTGTTTAAAGCATAAATTATGTAAATCTTATATGAAAAAGGATTGAAGAAGGATTTTGGTAGCAAAAGGAGTAATTAGGGCACCAATTTAGATGAATGGAGATGAATGATGAAAATCTCCATTCTTATTAGTCAAAAATCATGACCAATGGGCTTTGAGGAGGCTGTCCGAGGCCATATTAGGAATTAGGGTTAAGTTCTCAAGGCCATTTGAGTTTTAAGGACTAGGGTGAGAAGGTTTAGGTTTTTGGCTATGATTTTGGTACAAGTTTTGTATGGTTTGGAGTTTATATGAAGAAGATACAAGCACTCAAAGTTAAGGTATTGATTTGGGAGCTATTGTCACTCTTTTTGGCACAACACATGTGTACAGATAGCAATTGAGGATCGGCAACCGAGACTAGAGAGAAAACTTTTGTGGCTACACTTTTTATATACTGCATATTGGATTTTAAGTTGAAGTGAAGGAGTTATTAGATTTTGAAGTTAGCATATGCAATCTAAGGGTAGTAAGTAATCCGATTTGCTAATGGTTGTCTCTTGAGCTATATCTTTATCAATTTTATAAGATTTTGGCTCAAAATTTGAGGGAATATGTAATTTTATATAATTAAACTTTGTGCATAATTTTTATGACATTTGAGTATTGGGTTCTTGAGATAATAAGAAAGTAGTATTCAAAAGCTTATAAATTAAGGTTTAGAGCATCTACTAGGATTTCTTAGATGCTAGAAGATCGGGAGTTAATGTATAGTTGGTCTATTTTGTGGTAAAAGTTAAGGATGAATTCTACCTATATTGTAAATTTGACACAAACTGAATGGTTAGATCAAGAGTTATGATTTTCTAAAGTTTAGGACAAGAAATTCCTTCACAAGAAAAATATGTTTTGAAGGGATTTTATTATATTTTGAGTTTTATGCAAAATAAAGGAGTTTTGGGAGGCTAACACAAGATTCATATAAAGATTTAACCTACATTTAGATACCCAGTGTATTCCGAGAGAGCAAATCACGCCATCTGACAATGGAACAGCTTGGAATAGAACTGAACCCTCGTATTCAGGACCTCATTGAATTGCCCAACCGAGTCAGGTCTCATACTGGATAAGAAGCCCGTAACAAGACCTGAATTGGGTGTCTCTACAATTGAGTCAAATTAATCCTTCACATTAGACTCACCTGAATGTTGAATAGGTCCTTTCTTTTTTTGCCGATTCTTGATAAGAATGGCTTAGACATAGTCCATCTAATTTATTAGAGAATCTTAAGGACCTCAATTTATCTCCTCAATTTTTCCTTGGCTTAGGATCTACTAATGTCCATTACTGAAATTGAATGGATCATTACATTCTTGATAAGTATGTCCCAACTGCTTGCTATTTCCACACATTGGCGCGTAATTATCACTAGCTCTGGGATTGGGACATTCACAAGCATAATGACCAATCTGTCTGCAATGGAAACAACGAAGTGGTCTTCTTGCATCTCCATCAAGCATATTGGGTGTCTCTACCAATATATATCTACTAGACTTGTTCCATATAGGGTTGGAAAATGATCTTGGTCATCGCGTTGGTATGGAGGGTACTTGGTTTGATGATACCGGTAGAGCATATGCTTTTGTCACGTTCGATGGTATAGCTTGCAATAGAATGACATTAATTAGCCTCTGAATATTAGAACTAGAATTGGCCACTGTTTCTAACATCCAAGATGACTAAATATTAATAAATATTTTTTATTTATATTTTCACCATATAATCATATTACAATACGACATCCACCCCCTCTGAACTTGTGCATCCTCTAGTATGCACCAAATAACCTACTTGTTGTTTGATTCATAATATGTTTTCTAAGTCTTCATCCAAATCTTCTTCATCAGTTTTGTTATCCAAGTCAAATTCATCTTCGTGTTGAAAAATCTTTATGTCCTCACCAAGATCTTTTATATTTATTTTTGTATATTTTTGTTTAAATATTTTTATTCGCTTCCTTGTAATTGGTATTTTTAACTTTGTTCCATCTAACTCACGCAATGAGTAAGTTACATTATCATGAACAGTTGTTACCACATATGGTCCAAACCATCGCTTAGAAAACTTCCTTAAAGTACTATGTTGATTATCCAAGCTACTATCATAGACCAAAATCCAATCACCTTCAAATGCTTTAGGCCTCAATTGATGTTGCTTATCAAGTCGTGCCTTATTTTGTAACCTTGATCTTTTTAATCTTTCTAATACTATTTGCACATCTTCCAATCTTTGCTCTAATTATTGAATTCTAATAGCTAAAAGTTCTTCTCTTGTCAATCCATCTTCCTATGGTAGCACATTCCAAGTAGGTACTTTTTCTTCAATTGGCATAATTAGTTTTTGACCTGTCATAAGCTCAATAGGCATATATTCCGTTACTAATTTATAAGTTGTTCGACCAACCCATAATATAAATAAAAAAGATTGTGGCCATTCTCTAACCTTTCTATTATAAGCTTTAACTAATACTTTCACAATCGGTGGGTGACTATGCCCACTTTTGGCATTTCCTTCAAGCTTATAAGCAGTAGTCAGTAATAGTTTAATTCCATATCTTTCAAAGAATTCACGAGCTTCTTGTGCATTTAATTCTCCACGATCTATGGTGATTTTTCCTACACATCTATAGTGGCAAATAATATCTTCAAGCAAAAATCTACAAATTCTTTCCATAGATTTTGTTCTCAATGCTCTTCTTTCTACTTGATTTGATAAATTTTCACAAGCTAAGACCAAATATCTCATTTTCCATAACTCAATTGGCATAATAACCAAATCAACAATCCATTTAAAATGAATAGCTAGAGGATATGTAGGATGAAGACTATCTCAATGTCATATATTAGAATACGTTTGATAAATTTGTCATGACTCTACAAATAAGAACACATCTTGATACATATTTTTCTATCAATATTGTTTCTTAAGTTTAGCCAAAGTAGCCCAAATTCCTCTATGTCCTACCTATAAACTATCATGAAACCTCTTTAATAATTTCTGTTTCTCTTCTTTATTGCCTATCGCTCTTTGTGGCATTCCAATTCCTTTCTTTGGTCTCTTCCACAAAAATCCTTCTTGAAGTAAAAATCCATATGTCTTTTTTCTTATTTATTTAAATTTTTCTATAGACCAATTTTCTTGTTTAGTGAAGGTATTCAAGTAATGACAAATATCCAATAATTCTCCTTCATAAAATTCTTCAAGAAATAGCTTGTCTTCTTTGTTAAGATTTGATACTGAATAGAATTTTGATCCAAGATCATCAATGTCTTCAACCATTTCGTCTTCTCTTTCATATCTTGTTCTAGATAGCATGTCTGCTATTAAATTATCTTTTTCAATAACATGCTTAAATTCTAGATTTAATGACTTAATATAAGCAATCCATCTTAACATTGCAATATCTGGCATTGAACAATTAGTAATCATTTCAAGTAATGGCAAGCAATCCATTTCAATTACTACTGCTGTATCAATCAAATAATTTCTTTCAGCTTTCATAGCCGAAACAACTCTCCAAAGTTCTCTTTTGACTTGTGAATATGCACGTTAACGAGTACTTAAAACTTTAACTCTAAATCGAACTCCAAATCTATTTCCACTTAAATCATCTTGATCCACTGCCCATCTAATAACAAAAGGACTAGTATCCACAGTAAGAATTACTTATCTATTATAGTCATGCTCAATTCTTCTTAAAATTGGAGGTATCACCAATAACACCTTTAGCTTCTAGATTACTTCATTATGCTTTCTTTTCCATTTAAATCGATAATCCTTACGTAATAATTCACACAATGGATCCGCTACATGAGTATAATGAAGAATCCATATATGATAAAATACACAAGCTCCTAAAAACTTGCGTACTTCTGTTGAAAAGTCACACGAATCCTTCATCCTTCCAATTGCATCAACTTTTCTTGGATCTGGCTTTCTTCTATAAAATCCACATAAATGTCCAACAATAAGAACTTTCTGCACTCCAAATGTAGACTTTTCTCCTGAAAGTGTAAGTAAAACCTCTTCAAGTCGAGTTAAAATCTTTTCATAATCTTGTATATGATCAATAATATATTTGCAATACCCTCTCTCATCTAAAGTTTCATCTTTTTTTCGTTCTTTACATCCTTTGATAGGAACATCATCTAAAAAAGGCATAGTTTTTTCAAGAATGAAGTCTTTTAATACCTTGTTCATCCCATTCATCATATGTGCAACTGAGTTAGTAGCACCTAGTTGGAGAGTACATATTTTAAGCAATTTAAGTCGTATTCTCATGGTTATTAGATCTCTACTCCCATGCACAAGTTGAAATTGATCATAATCCAAATATAAATCACCCATTGAATAAATTGTCCTTCCTGCAAACGCTTCTACAAACTCATCTACTAAAGGTCCTATACTTATATTTCTTATAGTTACTGCATTCATTGGCTACATATCTTGAATAAGATGTAACGATCCATTTTTCTTAGGCACCATAAACCAATGACTAGAATATGGAGCAAAAGAAGGCTCCAAAATTTTCATTCACATCTTTTGTTTCAATAATTCCACCAATTTAGATAAATGTGGCCTTGGCACGGGAATTGGCCTTAAGTTCCAAGGCACATGAGGTATCATAAAGATAACCATAGAAGCAACAACATTAGGATCTATACATCTTATTTCACGAGACCCAAAGGTAAATGATTTACCTTATTTTGCAAGTATTTTTTAAAAATATTCAATTTCTATCAAAAATAAGGAACCATCACATCCAATCTTCAATTCTTCAAAAGTCTCTTTTGTAAACTGATGTCCAATCTTCTTTGGATCTCTTAAATCCTCTTGTTTTGATGCTTCTTCCATTTGCTCATTAGAATCTTCTAGTAAAGGTCCGGTAATATGTTTTATCTTTTTATCTATTATTTTATATTTTATTTTTACAATAACTTTTGGTGCTTGAAAAGATTCAAATATAGAATAAACCTCCTACGAATGAATTTCCACAATCTTATCATTATTCCCTAATCCAATAGATGTAATTAATTCCAAAGAATCTTCCAATCTATTTTCTTCATAAATATCTAAAATCCTTTCATCATCTTCTAATGTCCCTAACTTACGTAATTCCCTTTCAATACTATATAATCTTTTTCTTTATTTTCTTTTAAAATCATCAACTTTCTTATACATAATATTTCCATTCTCAAAAATACCAATAAAACTCGCATCAAAGGCACCTATATCTCGCGAAAGTACCTCCTCTTTTATACCTCCGTAATCCCGCTAAATAGTGGTACTTCTCCAAAATCCTTAAATCCTTCAACAACCCTTGGCAATGGTTTCTCCCTCAACCTATCTCGATTCTATTCATGATTAGGAGGTACTATTAGAAATTTTACAGCTTTCTTTCCATCTTCACTACGTATCCTTCCATGAGTAGAACGTTTGTCAAGTACTTTTGTTTCTATCCGTGTTGCCGTAATATAGAATTGTCTTAAAATCAATGGATAAGACATTGTATCTTGAACAAAGAAATTTTGTTTTGTCACAACATCTCCAATCCAAATTTTGACATCTGGACAAGTTCCATATAATTTGGCTTGTGTGTTATTAGCTGCTCATATTGTCCATCCATATTCCATATCAATTGGCCATTTTTGCCTCTTATAAAGATCCTTAGACATAATATTATTTAGAACCATGGTTGACTAAAGCAACAATTGATTCTTCTATATCTCATACTTTTACTAATACTTCAACTGTTACTTTTATTCAATGCTTTCGAGTATAATGGTTTGAAGCTTCCATTTCCTTATCACTATAATCTTCAAAACATACTCGTTGATTATACCCATTCTTTTCATTTTTTGATTGCTTGTAACCATTATCAATCTCTTCTTCATCTTTATATAATCTTATACCAATAGCATGATTCATTCAAGTTTTTTCTATTAACTACTTCTTTTGCTTAATGCTGTCAATGATGACATCATGAAATTCATTCTTTACAATTTCCAAAATTTCTTTCAATGTGAATTCTACCTTAACATTTAATATACGTTCTTTGAGCACTCCTTTTAAATTTGTTGCCACTTCAATATCAGAAAGTAGCTTATAAGCAATTAATTTATCTTTATCTTTTGTCTCTTTTGTTTTTTCTTCTAATGATGCCAAAGTATCCTTTATAGGCAATTCTTATAAAGTTTCCTCACGAGCCTTGTCTCCTCGAGTTTACCTTTTACAAGAATTTCCTTCTCTTGTATCATCAAAATTTCCTTATCTCTTTTCTTCCATCAAAGCTTCATGTTGGCCTTAGCAATATATGCATGAATTAAAAGAGACTCAATAAGTTCTTCTCAACCTATTGCACCTCGTATTGTAGCTCCAATCCTCAATAACGCTTCCCTAGGCATTTTTCCTTTTTGAATTTTAGAAATGGTAGAAGCCCAAAATTCACTAATTTCTATACTTCCACCAAAGTCATCATCTACTCTAGCACCATAACTTACACTCTCTCGTGTTGTTATTTCATATTCTATTAAAATAACTTGAATGAATGCTCTCATACCTCTTTTGCCAAAATTGGTTTGAAGGAGATCCTCTGTATCTTTTAATGTAATTTTTCCATCTTTCCAATAAATAATTCTTTACTGTACCATTTTATTAAATTCACTGCAATCCTTTCTAGTATGTGAAACGTCATCACACCAGATACATCTTTGTACATACTCTTGTTTTGAAACATTCTTCAAATTATTTGCAGAAGTATTTTCTTCAAGTCTTATAAATTTGATTGAAAGATCTCGCATTCCATATATATTTTTTTTAATCTCCATATCTCCTTTCTTCGATAAAGATGTTGAAGGTTGAATAATAGACATTGTTGGTCATATTGTATATATTCAAATTTTAGGTACTTGTATTGCTTTTAGAATATTATTCCTATCCTTCCTCTTTTCTCTTTTTGCAAGCAAACCCACCGCATTTTCAACATTTTTTTACTTTGGTGTCAATCCTTCATCTTCTTCTTTGCCTTCAAGAAGCAACTCCAATTTCCCTTGTAACTCTCCATCAGTAGCTTGAAGAAATAATTCAACCTTGTTCGACTCTAATGTCAATTTTTCTACCTTCGATAATTGAGAATACTGCCTCTCAAATTCTCTTAGTAGCTCTGTTGCTTACAAATTCTTATTAGGCCATTCAATCCATTCTAGAAATAGTTTCTTAGTAACATGATCAGTGTCTTCTAAGAAATATTCGTCTTTTAATGCATGTGAAAAAATCTCCCATGAATTTCCATAATGCTCTATAATTGATGTAATATGCTCTCTTATTTCCGGTATTGTGGTAAGTCCAAATAATTCAACCATTTTCTTCTCAGAAATCCGATTTAATTTCATTTCTCGAACATAATATCTTAAATACTTTGTAATATCCCTTCTATCAAATTGATCAATTTTATTGACCACTGCTTGCAATGCTTTGGTTGCTAAAGCTTCTTTGCGATCATTACTTTTCTATTGCTTCATAGATAATGATAAGGCTTGAAACATACTAGCAATGGATGGATCCATGTATATACCTTGTCTTTTAGAAGAAACCCCACCAAAAGCTCTACTTGAAGCTCTTCCCAAAGCTCTTTCAAAATTTTTATTCTCGTTCTTCATAAAATAAAAATAAAAATAAACGAATTCTAATACCTCCCACCTCAAGCGTTTCACATCGGGTTCACGACTTATGTCGTATTACATGCTATCTTGCTTGAGAAAGCACCGGACATCTAGCTGTAGTAGATAAAATGATATTTTATAAGTATCTAAGTAATCTAGTGGGTTTCAACCATCTAAATACAAAAGATTGCAAGAAAATGTCGTAAATCTATTTTGATGTCCCTTGACTACTGTCCATAAAGTTGATGACAAACCTTGACTTATAATTTCTCCCTCTCTAATTGTTAATTCTCATTCAAACCTTGTGTACAACTCTGCCTTTAAGTCCTCGACTTACTACGTCAAAATTCACCTTATTCCAAACGATAGATCTCTAGACATTACAGAAATCCTCAACGATCTCAATATATCGACTTTTGATACCTCTTTATACTAATGATCAAACATCCTCTATCCATACCATTACATTAACATAAATTTTTACAAGCACTTGACATACTCAACCATCCAGACATGTTTCTCCAATTTCAACCGCACATGTTTCTCTAATTTCAGAAAATAGTCAAGAGTACTAGCCTTAACTTTATTGCAAAAAAAAAACCCAATTCATTAATACAAACAATGACTTTGAGCAACAATTATTAAATCCTCCCAAATCCTATGAAACTAAGTCTTACACCTTTCAAAGGAGCTTGAAGCTAGCTCTCCGATCTCAAAAATCTCGATATCTAAATACCCTCTTCCCTTTTCTTTCTTTTCCTTTAACTACGCGAGGTCCCCTATTCTTCTGTCTTGGACTCAAAATTGGAACAACGAACTGCGCTTCCATGGAATTCCCACCTCTAAGAGGATCTTTCCACAAAAAAGATGTTTCTCTCGAAATGGCATAGAAAATAGAACAGCTTGAAATTAAACCAAAGCCTCCATATTCGGGACCTCATTGGATTTTCCAACCGAGTTACGTCTCATTCTGGGTAAGAGACCCATAACAGGACCTGAATTAGATGTCCCTATAATTGGGTCAAATTGGTCCTTCACATCAGGCTCATCCAAATGTTGAATTGGTCCTTTCTCTTTTTGCCGACTCTGGGTATGAACGGCTTGGATATATTCCATCTGATTTACCAAAGAATCTTGAGGACCTCAATTTATCTCCTCAATTTTTCCTTGGCTTTGGATCTGCTGATCCCGATTATTGAAATTGAATGGAGCATTACATTATTGATAAGTATGTCCCAACTGCTTGCTATTCCCACACATTGGTGTGTAATTGCCACTAGCTCTGGGATTGGAATATTCACTAGCATAATGACGAATCTGTCTACAATGGAAACAACAAAGTGGTCTTCTTGCACCCCATTAGGCATATTAAGTGTCTCCACTGGTATATACTTACTAGGCTTGTTCTATGTAGGGTTAGAAAATGATTCTAGTCGTCCCGTTGGTACGGAGGGTACTTAGTTTAATGACGCTAGTAGAGCATACACTGTTGTCATGTTCAGTGGTATAGCTTGCAATGAGGTGACATTAATTGGCCCCTGAATATTGGCACTGGAATTGGCCACTGTTTTTAACATCGAAGATGAATAAATATTAATAAATCTTTTTCATTTATATTTCCACCATATAGTCTTATTACAACACAACAGTGGTCTTTCAAAAGATAAATATTTGGAATTGAAAAATGATATTTTTATCCCTGAAGAACTTCAAGTTATTATTAAAACAACATATTGTGAAAAACAAAGTCAAAGCTTATGTTTATTGACAACAAAAAGAAATTTGTGTATTTTCATGTTTATGATACAATCTATTTAAGGAGATATTGGATGATAAGTTTTATATTTATATATCATTTAATTTTAATTTAATTTTTAAATTTTCTACATATTATGATTATATATTATTATTTTTTTTTTTATAATTGGATATTATATATGTATATCTAAAATAAACTAGAATATTATAATTTATCTAAAGAATTGATAAGATATACTTATTATATTTTTAAAAAATCATATAGAAGTTTATTTGAATATTTGGATAGTATTTTAATTGTTGAAAGATTTTTGTATGGTGCTTATTTTAAATGAAGGATTAAAATTTATTTTCATAAGAATTAATCTAATAGTATCACAAGCTTATATCATAAATAATTTAGATACATAAATTTGAGTATTGATATAATATTTTTTTTTTGTTAATATTTTATATAATTAGAGACTATTTTATGATTTGATTAAAAATTTAGTTTTTTAATAAGTAACAAGAATTTGATCTTAAATTTGTAGAATATATAATTCATCTAAATAATTCTCAACCATTATCCATCTATCACATCTATAAAGCTGATTGGAGAGAATGCAAATAACTTGCGAGGTAGATAGTTTTTAAGATTTAGAGTTTGATAATTAGAAATTTATAAATACTTTAAATTTTGATAATTTTATAATAGAATACTTTAATACCACATCTAAATCCTAAATTCTAAATTTAAAAATATACATATAATCCTAAATCTTGAATCTTAAATTTAAAAACATACATATGACTTTAAATCCTAAATATTAATCCTAGTCTACTATAACTAACTTTTTAAAGTTATTCTAATTGTATATAGCAATTTGTAAGTGTTTTATAAATTTATATTTATAAGAAAAAATATGTTGCAAATATTTTTAAAAAAAGCCAAAATTTTGAATGTTGATTTCATTAGCAACTTTGAATTAATTTTAATAAATTTAAAGTCTAATATGACTATTTTTTTAAGGCAATTCTAATAGTATATAGCATGTTTGTAGATATTTTTTAAATCTCTAGTTATGAGCAAAACAATGTTGTAGATTTCTTTAAAAAAAGCAAAATCTTGATTGTTGATTTCTTATGAAAGTATGATCTAATTTTTACAATCTTTGAGTCTAATATAATTGATTTTTAAAGATAATTTTAATAGTAAATGGCAAATTTATAGAATTTTTATAGATCTTTAGTTATGATAAAAAATATTTCACAGATTTATTTTAAAAAAATCTAAATCTTCAATTATTGATTTCATGCAAAATATCTTATGTCAAAATCGCAAGCGTCTCCAAAAGAATTAAGGTGGTATGATGTAATTGTTTCAATAGACGTCGAACTAATACACAAACCGAGAAGAGACAACTTAGTGCCGGATGTACTAAGTAGAAGAAAAGAGTTCTTGGAAGCAAAGTTACATATCACCATGATACTCAGTACCATAGTATATTGTGACAATTCTCCTCTTTTTAAAGGCATGAAGGAAGCCTATAAGATAGATGAGAATGCGCTGGAGATCAAGAAAGCGTTTCCAATACCAGAACTACCAAGGAGCAAAGAAGGCTTATGGGAGTCTCTTCAATCAAAGATGGTTTGATCTGGTTCAAACATATATGACTCGACATCCCAGTTGGTAAGTGGAGAAAGAAAGTGATGTACGAAGTTCATGACACCCCATGGTTGGGACATAGAGGCGTAAAAACCACTTTGAGGGACATGACTTGTTTATATTATTGGCCATCACTGAAGGAGGATGTTGAAGCACATGTAAAGAGTTGCTTGGTGTGCTAAAGGAACAAACATTGAACATAAGTTAAGATAAAGTTACTAGAACCTCTACCTATTCCTTCAATGTCTTATAAAGATATCTGGTTGGATTTTATGACAGGCTTACCAAGATGTAGGGAAGCTAATGCTATTTTAGTCATAGTAGACAGGTTCAGCAAGACAGCAAGATTCATGGCAATGGAGATGTTTTCGAAGGACTCCAAAGAAGAGTTGGAGACAACACTGCAATTGACAGTAAGTCTCTTCTTCAACTCCTAGATCTCACTATATAGAGTCCCAACCTCGATCGTAACGATAAAAACGTCAGCTTTACGATGCAATTTTGGCAACACGTAATGAGGAAGATAGGATCTAAGTTGGTTCTCACAATAGCATGGCACCCTCAAAAAGACAGCCAAACTAAAAGAATTAATGGAATTCTTTCTATGTACCTGAGGTACTATGTGGCAAGCAATCAAAAGGATTGGATCAAATAGCTGCCCATAGCCGAGTTCAGTGATAATACAACTCAAAATAATTCCTTAGGTAGCACACCATTCCAAGTAGTCCATGAATTCGAGGCACTTAAATGAATCGACTTGATTTGAGCAAGACAAAGAGACAAGATGACTTTGAGATTTTACTCAATGAATGGAGTGAAATGGATAGCACGAAGAGAAGTCATTATAGATATTTCCAGAATGAGACTGGTAACAGCATAGAATAAATACAAGAAACAAGCCAACAAGTATAGAAGAGATGTACAATTCAGGTGAGGCGACCAAGTTTGGCTGAATACAAACAACCTTACATATCCCACGCATCTCACTCCCAAGTGGACCCAGAAATGGGATGTGCCTTGGTTGAGAGAATACTACATAAAAACATCTATGTGTTAGACATGCACAAAAGATTGAAGTGGCATTTGATATTTCATGTGAGTGTTCTCAAAAAGTTTGTGATTTATGAAAAAGATTTCCACAAAGAGAAAGCACGTGTTCCACCACAAGAAGAGGTATGAGACCAAATCATGGATCAAGTGTCAACAATACTTGATAAGAAACGAACCGATTGTTAGGGACATAGTCCTTAGAACCTTCTAGAGATAAGTTTCTAGAACCTTCTAGAGACAAGCTTCTAGAACCTTCTAGAAGCAAGTCTCTGGAACCTTCTAGAAGCTTCTTAGTTGGTAGAAGATGTTAGGGACATAGTCCTTAGAACCTTCTAGAGATAAGTTTCTAGAACCTTCTAGAAGCTTCCTAGTTCGTAGAAGTTGCTTGAGAAGCTTTCTAAATAGGAGTATATATTGGGATCGAGGTTGAAGAGTTCTTCAGTCTCGACAACACATCTCTTAGAGCTCTAGCTCACCTCTCTGGTGTTGTTCTTGTATTCATCTGATTAATCTAGTTCTTGCCAGTTCTTCTTGAACTTCTTGGTAGATATCAAGTCTGTATTCTGTGTCCGTGACAGTTTGTCGAGACTTCACTCACCTCAGATATCAGAGCTAGTTTCTTCTTTGTTAGAGTGTGGATTACTCCTCTGCTTGGAAGTGTACTAGCACTTTAGAGGTTGCGGATTACCCTCCTCTAAACTGATACTTCTTTTGTTACAATATTGGAATCTTATTCTTCTTGGAGAGAGTGGATTACCCCTTTTCTTGAAGCTCTTAAGGCATTTTAGAGGTTGCGGAGTACCCTCCTCTAAACCAATATTGTCTTCTTGTAGAGTCATTTCAGTCCTTCTCTTAGAATGGTCGGGGGCCAAGACATTACTATGACGGAAAGTTCAGAGTCCAAGTTAGATGCTATCATGAATGCCCTCGCTACGTTATCGCAAATAACTGCAGAGATTGAAGGAGTCATGGCAAGGCTTCATAATGATGGAGCATTTGGGATGGCACAATCTAGGTTGCACCAGCCTCAAACTTCTATACTTGGAGAAGCAACTTTGCCTCAGGTTCGACAAGCACCGCTAGTTCTACAACATAAGGAACCCCGAGTTAGCCTTCCGGACAAGTTCGATGGTACACGTTCCAAGTTTCAAGGATTCGTCAACCAAATCAGGTTGATAACAGTTTTACAGCCCGAACGCTATCCAACGGAGGAGTCACATGTTGGGCTTATTGGAACCTTATTTACAGGACAAGCTCTATCATGGTTTGCTCCTTTGTTTGAGAAACGATTGTCCATACTAAACAACTTTGAAACCTTTTTGGAGGCATTTGCGGAAGCATTTGGTGAACACGACAAGGTTCGATGGGCTACAACAAAGATCCGGTCACTACGACAAGGGATGCGTTCTACATCAGTCTATGCATCAGACTTCAGGCAATTAGCATACGACATCAATTAGGATGAAGAAGCGTTGATGAGTCAATTCTATTGGGGTTTAAGGGACGATGTGAAAGATTTGCTATTAACTCTTTCTGATCCACAAACGCTCAACGAAGCTATTAGCCAAGCTGTGAAGTGCGATAACCGCCTATTCCAACGTCGCCAAGACCAACGTTCAAGACAACATACGGTTTGCCACATCCCAACTATGTCGGCAAGCAGCGTGAATTCACATTCAGAGGTAGAAGACATGCAAATTGATGCGGTACGTGTCAAATCTCTTACTCTAGAAGAAAAAAAAGCAGCGTATAGAGGAAGGTCTATACTTGTATTACGCTGAAGAAGGCCACAAAGTTGGAAATTACCCCAAGAAGCAAAATCGACGTATTATCAAGACTAAGAGTACATTTATTCAGGAAAACCAGGATGCCCAGCCACAATAGGAACCGTTGTCGTGTTGTAACACGAGTATACAGTGAAAATAAAAAGAAAGGGGAATTTTATTAATATTCAGTTACCTCAAATATTGGGAGCATCGACCAACTCCAGTACAAATACTGAGTGGTCAGGTTCAGTCACTCCGTTACAGTCAGCCGAGGCATACTGAAATGCTCCATTCAATTCCAATAACGGGAGTCAGCAGGAAGAGAAGGATCAATTCACACGACGTGTTCGAGGAGCCAATTGGATCCAATTTCGATAATCCAATCCGGGTCCTCTTATCCAATATGAGACCTGAATTGGCCGGTCAACCCAATGCAGTCTAATTACGGGAAATCCAGGTCTTACTACGGGTCTTAGCCAATCTGACGCGAGGACCAATTTGACCCAATTACGGGAACATCCAGGTTACTACGGGCATCTTTACCAATATAGGACCTGAATTGGTTGGGCGACTCAATGTGGTCCCGATTACGGGGTTTGATTCTATTTCAGGCTGTCCTGTTCTCTGTGCCGTCTCAGGGAACGTTGTTTTCGGTAAATGGATTCTTAAAGGTAAAAACGGAGGAGAAAGCTTGACGGCGAGAGCCAATTTCGGATCCAAGCTTGAGGTGGGAGCCAATTTCGGATCTAAGATGGAAGATTGAAGAAATTCAGAGGATAAGGTTAGGTGGGATATAGTTTTGGGGGGGGGTTTTTTTTTTCAAGGGAATCTAGGGGGGAGCTAGTTTTCAAGCTTTTGCAAGGTTACCAGTTCGGTTTTCATTGGAGGTTTTTGAAGATCAAGGGAATAAGAGAAAGGAGCTTCATGCTTTGGATCGGGGAAGGAAAGACATAGAATTTGGATTTTTCTTCTTCGTAGAGTTTTGGGAAGACTGAGGCAATCACTGCTGGAGTCAGTATTGTAATGGTGAATCGGGATTTTTAAATGAAGTGGGTTTGAATACTCTTGACTGTTTTGTAAAATCGAGTTACGTCTGTGATTGAAGGATTAAAGGGGTGTCTATAGGATTGAGTATGCGGAGTGAATGAAATTTATTGGGTTAATCTAACAGGACAGTCAGTGGATATAAGATCGTAAGTACAAAGGGGTATTGAAGATTAACAGTTTGGGTTGTTCGGGGTTCTCTGTAACGTCTAGAGACCTATCGGCTGGGATAAAAAGGACTTCGACAAGCAGTCGAAAAGCATCCGTATAGATTTACTGTACATTGTTGCAATCGTTTATATTCCAGCAGTCAAAAACTGATAGACTGCGTGACTATCGGCGAATCTCCATACTACCTTCTATAGCCAGACGCCCGGCGCGTTCTCGAGTAGGAAAGCACGTAATACGACATAAGTGGTGAACCCGACATGAAAGCTTGAGGTGGAAGGTATTGGATTTCGGTTGATTTTATCTTTATTTTTATGGAAATCGAAAATAAAAATTTTGAAGGATTTTTGGGAGAAGTTTCTGGTGGGGAGTCTTCTAAAGGACAAGGTATGCACATGGATCCGTCTATTGCTAGTTTGTTTCAAGCCTTCTCATTGTCAATGCAGCAACAGCAAAGCAATGATCGAAAGGAAGCTTTGGCAACCAAAGCATTACAAGCAGTGGTCAATAAAATTGATCAATTTGATGGGAGGAATATTTCAAGGTATTTAAGATGTTATGTTCGTGAAATGGAATTAAATCGGGTTTCTGAGAAAAAAATGGTTGCACTATTTGGACTTGCCATGATACCGGAGATAAGGGACCACATTACATCGATTACGGATCGTTGTGGGAATTCATGGGAGGATTTTTTACATGCATTGAAAGACGAATATTTCTTGAAAGATGCTGATCGCGTTACTAAGAAGCTGTTTCTGGGATGGATTGAACGGCCCAATAAGAATTTGCAAGCAACAGAGCTACTAAGGGAATTTGAGAGGCAGTACTCTCAATTATCGAAGGTAGAAAAATTGACATTGGAGCCGAACAAAGTTGATCTATTTCTTCAAGCTGTTGATGGAGAATTGCAAGAGAAATCAGAACCCCTTCTTGAAGACAAAGAAGAAGATGAAGGATTGACAACGAAGTGGAAGAACGTTGAAGATGCGGTGGGGTTGCTTACAAAAAAAGAAAGGAGGAAGGATAGGAGTAATATTCCGAAAACAGTACAAGCACCCAAAGCTCCAGTACGTACAACACCACCGACAATGCCTACAGTTCAACCTTCGACATCCTTGTCAAAGAAAGCAGATATGGGTATGGAAGAAATTATACGAGGAATGCGAGATCTTCAAATCAAATTGGCAAGACTTGAAGAGAATACTTCTATAAACAATTCGAAGAATGTTTCAAAACAAGGATATGTACAAAGATGTATTTGGTGTGATGATGCTTCACACACTAGAAAAGATTGCAATGAATTTAATAATATGATACGGCAGGGAATTATTTGCTGGAAAGATGGGAAGATAGCATTGAAAGATAGGGAGGATCTTCTTCAAACCAATTTTGGCAAAGGAGGAATGAGTGCATTGGTTCAAGATTACTTAAAAGAGCATGAAACAGTAGTACGAGAAAGTGCAAGTTATGGTGCTAGAGTAGATGATGAAATTGGTGGAAGTACGGAAACTAGTGAGTTTTGGGCTTCTGCCGTTTCTACAATGCAAGAAGGGAAATTACCTCGAGAAGCGTTATTGAGAACTGCAGCTACAATACGAGGAAGAACAGGTTGGGAGGATCATGTTGAGTCTCTTTCAGTTCATGCATATATTGCTAAGAGCCAACATGAAGCTTTGATGGAAGAAAAAAGACGAGGAAATTTTGATGATATTAGAGAAGGAAATTCTTTTAAGAGGCAAACTCGAGGAGACAAGGCTCGGGAGGCAGCTTCACAAGAATTGCCTGTAAAGGATACCTCAGCATCATTGGGAGAAAAAACAACGGAGACAAAAGATAAGGGCAAATCAATTGCTTATAAGCTACTTTCTGACATTGAAGCGGCAACAAATTTGAAAGGGGTGTTGGAAGAACGTATATTAAACGCTAAGGTGGAATTCACATTGAAAGAAGTCTTAGGAATTGCAAAGAAGGAGTTTCATGATGTTATCATTGACAGCATTAAGCGAAAGAGGCAATTAATGAGCGAAACTGGAATGAGTCATGCTATTGATGCAAGAATATGTAGAGATGAAGAAGAGGTTGATATTGGTTACAAGCAACCAACAAATGAAAAGAATGGGTATAATCAGCGAGTACGTTTCGAAGATTCTAGTGACAAGGAAATGGAAACTTTGAGCCATTATACTCGAAAGCATTGGACAAGGGCAACTACTGAGGTATTGGTGAAGGTAGGAGATATAGAAGAACCAGTAGTTGCTTTGGTGGACCATGGTTCTGAAATAAATCTCATGTCTAAAGATCTTTATAAGAAGCAAAAATGGCCAATTGATATGAAACATGGATGGACAATACGAGCAGCTAATAACACACGAGGCGAATTATATGGAGCTTGTCCAGATGTCAAAATTCGGATTGGGGATGTTGCGACGGAGCAACATTTCTTCGTTCAAGATACAACGTCTTATCCGTTGATTTTAGGACAACCTTATATCACGGCAACACGGATGGAAACAAAGGTACTTGACGATGGTTCTGCTTATGCAAGGGTACAGAGCGAAGATGGGAGGAAAGCTGTACAATTTCTAACAGTACCTCCTAACCATGAACGGAATCGAGATAGGTTGAGGGAGAAACCATTGCCAAAGATTGTTGAAGGATTTAAGGATTTTGGGGAGGTACCACTGTAAAGCGAGATTATGGAGGTACAAAAGAGGAGGTACTCTCGCGAGATGAAGGTGCCTTTGATGCGAGTTTTATTGGTATATTGGAGAATGGAAATAATATGTATAAGAAAGTTGATGATTTTAAAAGAAAAGAAAGAAAAAGATTATATGATATTGAAGGACAATTACGCAAGATAGGTACATTGCAAGATGATGAGAGGATTTTGGGTGTTTATGAAGAAAATGGGCTAGAAGATTCATTGGAATTGATTACATCTATTGGGTTAGGGGATAATGATAAGATTGTTGAGATTCATTCGAGAGAGGTTTATACCATACTTGAATCTTTTCAAGCACCAGAAGTCACAGTAGAGACGAAATATAAAACGGCAGATAAGAAGGTAAAGCCTGTTGCCGGACCATTACCAGAGGATTCTAAAGAACAAATGGGAGAAGCATCAAAAGAAGCAAGTTTAAGAGATTCAATGAGTATTGGACATCAGTTTACTGAAGAGACTTTTGAAGAATTGAAGATTGGTTCTGATGGTTCTTTATTGCCGGAGGAAATTACTTGCTTCAAAAAGATGTTGGCTAAACAAGATAGATTGTTTGCCTTCGAATCTCATGAAATTGGGTGTGTGGATCCAAATATTATAACACCTATAGTTATCTTCACTGTACCGCATGTACCTTGGAATCTAAGACCGATTCCAGTACCAAGGGCACATTTACCTAAATTGGTCGAACTATTGAAAGAAAAGATAAAGATGAAAATATTAGAACCTTCATTTACGCCGTATTCTAGTCGATGGTTTACGGTACCTAAGAAGAATGGATCACTACGATTTATTCAAGATATGCAGCCGGTGAATGCTTTAACTGTCAGGAATGCAGGAATTGGACCTATTGTGGATGACTTTGCTGAGGCGTTTGCTGGAAGGGCGATCTATTCAATGGGTGATTTGTATTCAGGTTATGATCAATTTCAACTTGCGGAAGGAAGTAGAGATATGACAACGATGAGGACACCGCTTGGATTGGTTAGAATGTGCACTCTTTCTCAAGGCGCGACCAACTCAGTTGCGCATATGATGAATGGGATGAATAAGGTATTGAGAGATTTTATTCCGGAAAAGACTATGCCTTTTCTGGATGATGTTCCTATAAAAGGGTGCAGAGAAGGAGACAAGGATGAAACTTTAGATACGAGGGGGTGTCGCAGATATGTTGTTGATCATATACAAGATTGTGAAAAGATTTTAACTCGGCTTGGAGAAGTTCATCTTACATTATCGAGTATGAAGTCCGTATTTGGAGTGCGAGAGATTGTAATTGTTGGACATTTATGCGGATCTTACGGAAGATAACCAGATCCGACTAAAGTTGATGCAATTAGAAGGATGAAAGACGATTGTGGTTCTTTAACAGAGGTTCGCAGGTTTTTGGGTGCATGTGTATTTTATCGAATCTGGATCCCTCATTTTGCTCACATAGCGGATCCATTATATGAACTATTACGCAAGGATTACCGATTTGAATGGAAAGAAAGGCATATTCAGGCAATGCAAAGATTGAAGAAATTATTGATGTCACCTCCAATATTGAGGAAGGTTGATTATAAGTGCAATAAACCAGTGATTCTTACTCTAGACGCTAGTCCAATTGGCGTTGGATGGGCGGTGGGTCAAGATGATTCGAATGGGAGTAGATTTGCAGTTCGATTTGGGGCTAAAGTTTTAAGTATTCGTCAACGTGCATATTCGCAAGTCAAAAGAGAACTTTGGGGAGTCGTTTCGGCTATGAAAGCTGAAAAGGACTATTTGATTGGGGCAGTAGTAGTAATTGAAATAGATTGCTTGCCATTGCTTTGAATGATTATTAACTGTTCAACGCCAGATATTGCAATGTTGAGATGGATTGCTTATATTAAGTCACTAAATCCAGAATTTAAGCATACCACTGGAAAGGACAATTTAGTAGCAGACATGCTATCTCGAGCAAGATACGAGAGGGAGGACGAAATGGTTGAAGACATTGATGATGTCGGATTGAAATTCTATTCAATATCAAATCTCAACAGAGAAGACAAGCTATTTCTTGAAGAATCTTATGAAGGAGAATTATTGGATATTGGTCATTATTTGAATACCTTGTCTAAGCAGGAGAATTGGTCTACAGAAAAATTCAAACAAATAAGAAAAAAAGCATATAGATTTTTACTTTGAGATGGATTCTTATGGAAGAGACCGAAGAAAGGAATTGGGATGCCACAACGAGTGATAGGTAAAAAAGAAGAAAAACTAAAATTATTAAAGGAGTTTCATGATAGTTTATGGGCAGGGCATAGAGGAATCTGGGCTACTTTTGCTAAACTCAAGGAACGATATTGGTGGAAAAATATGTATCGAGATGTGCTCTCATTTGTAGAGTCATGTGAAATCTGTCAATCGTATTCTAATATCCGACATCGAGATGGTCTTCATCCTACGTATCCTCTGGCTATTCATTTTAAATGGGTTGTTGATTTGGTTATTATGCCGGTTGGGTTATGGCAGATGAGATATTTGGTTTTAGCTCGCGAAGATTTATCAAATCAAGTAGAAGGAAGAGCATTGAGGACAAAATCTATAGAAGAAATTTGTAGGTTTTTGCTTGAAGATGTCATTTGCCGTTACGGGTGCGTAGGAAAAATCACTACAGATCGTGGAGAATTAAATGCACAAGAAGCTCGTAAGTTCTTTGAAAGATGTGGAGTTAAACTATCACTGACTACTGCTTATAATCCGGAAGGGAATGTGAAAAGCGAACGCGGTCACCCGCCGATTGTGAAAGCATTGGTTAAAGCTTGTAATGGGAAGGTTAAAGAGTGGCCACGGCTTTTGTCATTTGCATTATGGGCTGATCGAACAACACATAGTTCGGTGACAGGATATTACCCAGTAGAACTTATGACAGGTCAAAAACCAATTATGCCGATTGAAGAAAAGGTACTTACTTGGAGTATGCTACCATGGGAAGATGGATTGACAAGAGAAGAACTTCTGGCTATTAGGATTCGACAATTGGAGCAAAGAACGGAAGATGTCCAGATAGCATTGGAAAGGTTAAAAAGAGCAAGGTTACAAAACAAGGCGCGATTCGATAAGCAACATCGATTGAGACCAAAAGCAATCGAGGAAGGTGACTGGGTACTTGTTTATGACAATAGTCTGGATAATCAACATAGTACTTTGCGGAAATTTTCAAAACGTTGGTTTGGACCATATGTTGTAACAACTGTTCATGATAATGCGACTTACTCATTACGGGAGTTAGATGGTACAAAATTGAAAATACCAATTGCAGGGAAGAGAGTAAAAATATTTAAACGAAGACACGCAGAGATGAATATGGAAGACCTTAATGAAGGTACAGAGATTTCGCAGCAAGAAGATGAAAGTGATATGGATAATGAAGGTGACGAAGACGAACTGGACAAAGAGGTAGGGGATATATTCTGAATCAAACAGCAATTGGATAAATTGGTGCATACCGGAGGATGCACAGGTTCAAAGGGGGTGGATGTCGTGTTGTAACACGAGTATACAGTGAAAATAAAAAGAAAGGGGAATTTTATTAATATTCAGTTACCTCGAATATTGGGAGCATCGACCAACTCCAGTACAAATACTGAGTGGTCAGGTTCAGTGACTCCGTTATAGTCAGCCGGGGCATACTGGAATGCTCCATTCGATTCCAATAACGGGAGTCAGCAGGAAGAGAAGGACCAATTCACACGACGGGTTCGAGGAGCCAATTGGATCCAATTTTGATAATCCAATCCAGGTCCTCTTACCCCATATGAGACCTGTATTGGTAGGGCAACCCAATGCAGTCTAGTTACGGGAAATCCAGGTCTTACTACGGGTCTTAGCCAATCTGACGCGAGGACCAATTTGACCCAATTACGGGAACATCCAGGTTACTACGGGCATCTTTACCAATATAGGACCTGAATTGGTCGGGCGACTCAATGTGGTCCCGATTACGGGGTTCGATTCTGTTTCAGGCTGTCCTGTTCTCTGTGCCGTCTCAGGGAACGTTGTTTTCGGTAAATGGATTCTTAAAGGCAAAAACGGAGGAGAAAGCTTGACGGCGAGAGCCAATTTCGGATCCAAGCTTGAGGTGGGAGCCAATTTCGGATCTAAGACGGAAGATTGAAGAAATTCAGAGGATAAGGTTAGGTAGGATATAGTTTTGGGGGGGGTTTTTTTTTTCAAGGGAATCTAGGGGGGAGCTAGTTTTCAAGCTTTTGCAAGGTTACCAGTTCGGTTTTCATTGGAGGTTTTTGAAGATCAGGGAAATTAGAGAAAGGAGCTTCATGCTTCGGATCGGGGAAGGAAAGACATAGAATTTGGATTTTTCTTCTTCGTAGAGTTTTGGGAAGACTGAGGCAATCACTGCTGGAGTCAGTATTGTAATGGTGAATCGAGATTTTTAAATGAAGTGGGTTTGAATACTCTTGACTGTTTTGTAAAATCGAGTTACGTCTGTGATTGAAGGATTAAAGGGGTGTCTATAGGATTGAGTATGCGGAGTGAATGAAATTTATTGGGTTAATCTAACAGGACAGTCAGTGGATATAAGATCGTAAGTACAAAGGGGTATTGAAGATTAACAGTTTGGGTTGTTCGGGGTTCTCTGTAACGTCTAGAGACCTATCGGCTGGAGCAAAAAGGACTTCGACAAGCAGTCGAAGAGCACCCGTATAGATTTATTGTACATTGTTGCAGTCGTTTATATTCCAGCAGTCAAAAACTGATAGACTGCGTGACTATCGGCAAATCTCCATACTACCTTCTACAGCCAGACGCCCGGCGCGTTCTCGAGTAGGAAAGCACGTAATACGACATCGTGCGGCTGGACAGTGAAATATCGCAACAACAACCAGGTTCCTTTCTTTCCGCTCAACCTGCCCTTTGTTTTACAATCCCTTTACTTATTGGCCCTCAGAAACTGAGAACCTTAGCATTATTAGATTCAGGAGCATCTGCTTGTTTTTTAGACGAAGAATTTGCAAAGCGTCATAAGATCCCTTAAGTACAAAAATCCAAACCTGTTCACGTTGAGGTCATAGATGGAAGACCTTTATTGACTGGTAGTGTCACCCATGAATCAGAACCTATAGAAGTGACGTTTAAGGGCCATAGTAGTCATATTATTTTCAATATTATTAGAACCCCATCAAATCCTATTATTCTTATTCTTTCCTGGTTGGAAAAGCATAACCCATCCATAGATTGGAAGTTGCGGAAGATGACCTTTCCCACAAAACCACCCAAGAGCAAGCCTAGTAGAAAACCCTGAATAGAGAAATCCTTATTTATTGGAGCAAGAGCATTTATAAGATTGTCCAAGGGAGGCACACTGTTTGTCATTTATGCGGCTCCAACTACCGAGGAGAAGATCTCGACAACAAGTATACCGGAGCAATATAAGGATTTTAAAGACGTGTTTCAAAAGAAAAATGTCGACATGCTACTGGAACACAGACCATATGATTGCGCCATAGACTTACAGGAAGGAGCACAACCACCTTTTGGCCCAATCTACAATCTATCGCAGATAGAGTTGGCAGAGTTGCGAAAGTACATTGACGAGAATCTAGCCAAGAACTTCATCCGTCATTCAAAATCGTTAGTTGGAGCACCCATCTTATTTGTGAAGAAGAAAGATGGCTCGTTGCAGATGTGCGTGGACTATCGAGGCCTCAACAAGGTAACAAAGAAGAATCGTTACCCGTTACCCTTGATTTTTGGTTTCTTAGAACAACTTGGACGTGCAAGGATCTTTACAAAAACTGATCTAAGAGGAGCTTACAACCTCATACGAATCAAGGAAGGAGATGAGTGGAAGACAGCGTTCCGTACAAGGTATGGCCATTTTGAATATAATGTCATGCCCTTTGGTCTTACCAATGCTCCAGCGGTCTTTCAATATATGATGAATGATATTTTCCGAGAGTACCTTGACGATTTTGTTGTCATCTATTTGGATGATATTTTGATATTCTCCAAAAATGAGGAAGAGCATGAAAAGCTCGTTCGTTTGGTCTTAGAGAAACTACGCGAGCGAGGACTATATGCCAAGTTGGAGAAGTGTTTATTTCACCAAATAGAGATGGAGTTTCTGGGGTTCGTTGCAACTACGGAAGGCTTGAAGATGGACCCCAAGAAGGTGGAAGCAATCATGTCTTGGGAGGTTCCGAAGACGGTTAGAGATGTACAATGCTTTCTTAGTTTTGCCAACTTCTATCGGATCTTCATCAAGAATTACTCTCAAGTTGCTGCTTCTCTCACTCGGTTGACATGTAAGGATAAGCTGGAATAGGGACCTCTAGCGGAGAAGGCGTTTCAAAACCTGAAGACCGCATTTACTATGGATCCAATCTTGATACATCCAAACTTTACAAAGGCCTTCTATTTAGAAACTGATACTTCGGATTTTGCTTTGGGAGCTGTACTTTCACAAATGGGAGAAGATAAGAAGCTCCATCTGATTGCATTCTATTCTCGAAAGTTCTCTTCTGCTGAAATCAATCATGAGATCCATGATAAGGAACTTCTTGCTATAGTGGATTCTTTCCAAGAATGGCATCACTTTCTTGAAGGAGCTGCACACCCATTGATCATATACACAGATCACAAGAATTTGGAGTATTTCATGTCGGCTCGAGTTCTAAATCGACGTCAAGCTGGATGGAGTATGTTGCTATCTAGATTCGATTTTATTATCACTTAACGACCTGGAAAGGAATAAGGACTATCTGATGCCTTATCGAGGAGATCGTATCTTGTACCAAAGGCTGGAGAAGTAGCGTTTGATCAACAATGTATGATATTGTTGAAGCCAGAGCAATTTCAGCTTTGCGCTACTAATATGCCAATTGATGCTGACTTCCTGAATCAGGTACATGCCGTAACCATTGAAGATTCAGTAGCCATTGATATTAAGCAACGTGCCAATGACGACAAGTTCAAGGTGGAGGGAGATCTTTTATACTTTGAAGAGCGATTATATATCCCAAAAGGACCAGCACGACTCCGAGTTCTTCAATCTCGCCACGATTTTCTAGCTGCGGGACATTTTGGATTCAACAAGACCTTAGAGCTTATTTCTCGAGATTTTTGGTGGCCCCAAATGTGGAAGGATGTGAAAGATTTTGTCCTCTCCTGCGACATGTGTTCAAGATCCAAGAATCCTCGGCATCGCTCTTATGGACTCCTACAGCCATTGCCGATTCCACGTCGACCATGGTCTTCAATTTCCATGGACTTCATCACGGACCTACCATCATCGAACTCATTTGACAGCATCTTTGTCGTGGTAGATCGGCTTACAAAAATGGCACACTTTATCCCTTGCAAGAAGACATCTTCCAGTGAAGTCACAGCAAGACTCTTTCTCGATAATGTGTATCAATATCATGGACTACCAGATGATATCGTATCAGATCAAAGAACCCAGTTCGTATCAAAGTTTTGGAGATCTCTCTTTGAAATACTGAAGGTGGATATCAAGCTTTCTTCGACTTTTCATCCTCAAACTCACGGTCAAACGGAACGGGTGAACCAAGTCTTGGAACAATACTTACGATGCAACATCAACTATTAGCAAGACGATTGGACCACATATCTGTCGCTAGCTGAGTTTGCATATAACAACACCCTCCATGCGTCGACTCAATACACACCATTCTTTTCCAACTATGGGTATCATCCAAAGCTTGATTTATTCAGTCCATCACAAATAACAATCCAGCAGCTGAAGGATTTGCGAAACAACTATCAGAGCTTCAAAATACGTTGAAGCTTCAATTACAATCCGCTCAAGAATCCTACAAGGCGTCTGCAGATAGATTTCAGAATCAAGCACCTACTTTCAAAATTGGAGATAAAGCATGGCTTCTTTGACGGAATATCAAGACCAAGCAACCATGTGATAAGTTAGACTATCGAAGATTGGGACCATTTATCATCCAAAAGCAAATCAATCCAGTGGCGTACTGTCTGGAATTACCGGCTTCTATGAAAGTACATCCAGTCTTTCATGTTTCTTTGTTGGAGCCTTATCGAGAGTCGTCTTTTCCTGGAAGAGTGCAATGTCCGCCACCTAGTATTGAGATCGAGAACCACAAGGAATACGAGGTTGAAAAGGTGCTGGATTCACGGCGAAGGTGGGGTAAGTTGAAATATCTTGTTCATTGGTGCGGCTATGACATTAATGAATGAACGTGGGAGCCAGCTGAAAATCTCACCAATGCGCCGTGAAAGGTATAGGAGTTTCATCAACAACATCCTCATAAACATAAGTCGGTTCGACAATAGCTTCTTTCTGAAGCTTGGTCACCCAAGAATATAAGAAAGGGAGAGAGCACCACCAAAATTCGTAGTTGATGTAGTTATTTCTTCAAGATAAAATAGAATTTTTTCAGTAGCCATAGTTTGGTCTTCTGATATGGATAGCCAAGAGATAGATACTATGCCAGTCAGATTATCTCAACCAACTAGTTCACGAAGGCGACCCCGAGATGAAGAACCACCTGCACCACGATGACGACGGAGGATACCAAGTAACCGATCACTGGTGATTGTATTTGAGTCCGAGTCTGCTTACGATGGTCAACCAAAAGGCATATTTGCAGGACAATTTTACAATGAAGACACTGAAGTTCATTCTTCGTCAGAAGTTGAAAGAGTGGGCCACTACCATTGGCTTCAAGGGCCGATGAACCACTTACCTCGTGAACAACAGTTGGAGTTCATAGCAGACGTTATGCGACAAATCTTCATTTTCTTACGTTGGTACTGATTGACAACAACATTGCTTCTCAGAGACCTCGAAGCTAAAAGAGGGGGTGATGTTAGGGACATAGTCCTTAGAACCTTCTAGAGACAAGTTTCTAGAACCTTCTAGAGACAAGCTTCTAGAATCTTCTGGAAGCAAGTTTCTGGAACCTTCTAGAAGCTTCTTAGTTGGTAGAAGATATTAGGGACATAGTCCTTAGAACCTTCTAGAGATAAGTTTCTAGAACCTTCTAGAAGCAAGTCTCTAGAACCTTCTAGAAGCTTCTTAGTTGGTAGAAGTTGCTTGAGAAGCTTCCTAAATAGGAGTATATATTGGGATCGAGGTTGAAGAGTTCTTCAGTCTCGACAACACATCTCTTGGAGCTCTAGCTCACCTCTCTGGTGTTGTTCTTGTATTCATCTGATTAATCTAGTTCTTGCCAGTTCTTCTTGAACTTCTTGGTAGATATCAAGTCTGTATTCTGTGTCCATGACACCGATGTTAGAGGAGTGCAGTATCTATGTACTTTCGAAGGCTATCCGCTACATAAGTTTCAGTGGATTAATGAGCGAAACTAGAGACATGTGCAAGGATTGGTTATGGCCTTCAATAAGAAAGTTGGGAAGTATAGACAAGAGATGTCTACACGAAAGGAGTTGAAGAACTGACGGATGTGAACCAACATGAACAACCTCGTGGCGTATTAAGAAGATGAGGATACTTTCCGTTCAATAGGGAAGGGAAATGTCGTAGAAGAAACCTATGCTCAGGAAGAGGGAAAAGTGGTGTAGATTTCTTGACAGAGAAGCAACTTTGAAAAGATTCCAGCCCGAGGAGACTTTATGAGAGGTAACTCTTGTGAAGCTTTTATGAGGTGGATACAAGATCCTGAGAAATGAGGCCTAAACGGTTGGCTTTTTCTAAGTGGATTATTCACTGAATGACTACAAACCACCTCCTTTAAATAAAGAAGAGTAGTGAAGCGAGGCGGACTTCAATTAAGGGGTTCGACGGTTGAGGTAAGTCTTGAGGAGGAGTGATCTTCTTTGACTTGCATCTGGAAGTGCAAGATTTGCAAAGTGACATAATGAGAGAAACTGATGGGAAAATATATTATAAATTTTGATTATGAAATTTTTATCCAATTTTAAAAAGATTTAAATATCATATGATTGATTTTTCAAAGCAATCCTATTGATATGTAGCACATTAGTAGATTTTTTTGTAAATCTTTAAATATGAAAAAAAAATATATTATAAATTCATTTTAAAAAAATTAAATCTTACATATCATCCAAATCATATGTTTTTTGAAAAAACTAAATATACCACTAGATTCATAATATTCTAAAATATGATGGTAGTTCTCTTCAAAATATTAAAACTCTTCACTTAAAACAAAGTCAATTCTACATTTAAAAGTCAAAGTATTTATATCTATCAAATAAAAGAATTATAAGTAAAATTAATTGTACCATCAAAACTTAAACCTTTAAAAATGGAAGAGGTAGAATATGTCAACTCAAAATTTAAAAAAAAAATATGTTAATTTTTTGGAAACAGACATGTAATCTTAAATTTTAAATCCTAAACCTATATTATCTAAATTGTACATTTTTTGAAAAAAACTAAATATTCTACTAAATTCATAACATTTCAAAATAGATATATAAATAATTTTAAATTATTAAAATTCTTTGTAAATCAAAAAATCAACTCTATCTTTAGAAGCCAAAGTTTCTACATCTACTATATAGAAAAGATATAGATCAATTTTATTATACCATTAAAATCACATTCTTTTAAAATAAGAAGATAAGTGAATTCAAAATTTTAAAAAAAATATACTAATTTTTTTCAGATATACATGTAATTTTAAATGCTAAAATTTTAAATTTGATTATATATAATCCTAAAACTTAAATCCTAAATTTAAAGAAGAAAAAAGGAGTTGAACAATCCAAAATCCCAAAAAAAGTATGCCAATTTTTTTGGATACACATATAATCTTATATCCTAAAATTTGATCAATTTATTATTTAAATACATCATTATATTATTAAGTGATATTTTAAGTGATTAGAATAAATACTTCTAATATTATATATTTTTTATTATAACTATATACAAAAATTTAAAAAGTACTAAATATGAAATACCAACATGTGAAAGTAGTAATAAGATCTTCAACTATAAATACATCTTCTTATGAAAAGCATTTGAAATAATTATTTATATTATGAATATTTCTAATTATATAAAATATTAACAAAAACAAATATTATATCAATACTCAAACTTGTGTATCTAAAATATTTATGATATAAGCTTTTGGTACTAATAGATTAACTCTTATAAAAGTAAATTTTCATCCTATATTCAAGATAATTATTAATTACAAATTTGAGTGTGATTTGATACAATCATAAAATGCCTTTGTTACTAAATAAGAATCTAGTTGCATTCTTTTTGATCATTGAAGGTCTCAAAGTTGATCAACTTTCTTAACTTGGATATTTGCTTTGTATAATACATAGAAAATTATGTATACCTATCCGCTTGAATAATGACTTAAAATTTATCATAATATTTAAATGAACTTAATTTTTTTTCATTTTATTTTATATCTAATTTTTATGTAAAATCACTATTTGATTCATTTGTTCAAGTGGACTTTAGGCACAAATGCAATTGACAAGAAAAAATAAATATGGTTCTTAAAAATTATATTAAAAAAAAGAAATTAATCTTAGGTATTGAAAGAATTAAAGAAGAATTTTTCATTGTTTAAAGATCTTTCAAGATTAGCTCAAATGTCACTAATTTATGATATAATAGATTTTATTTAAAAATCAAAATTAATTGAGTTTAACATGGTACAATCAAACAAATTTTTAGGTATATTAAATAATCTATTGCTTCAATCAAATGGTAAAGAGGATGCTGCCTCATCATCTAAGGGACCACTGATTAGATAATTGGAAATAATTAAAAATATATTTAATAATTTTTTTTAAAATAAAATGTTTAAAAAAAATTTATATATAATTTTTTTTCAAGTTTTGTAATTTTTGAATTTTTTTTGACTAGTTTTTTAAGGAGATTTCAATAATACAAGGCATATTTATAGATTTATTTTATTAATTTTTAATTATGAGAAAAATATGTTTCTATTTTTTTAAAATAGCCAAATTTTGAAATCATGATTTTATATATAAGTTTTTTTAAATTATTGTAATTTTTGAATTTACTTTAATTAATTTTTTTAAGAAATTTTTAATGATATAATATTCATTTTTGGATTTCAGTTAAAATTTTTTAGTTACAAATAAAAAATATTGTTGATTTTTATTTGATTTGATTTTATTTTATTTTTTAAGGTAAAATTTAAAAAATTAATTTTAAACAAAATTCTTATTAGATTTTCTAATTTTTAAGTCTTTCTTAGCTAATTTTTACAGCAATTCTTTTGGTATATGATACACCTTTACATTTATCATGAACAAAGTATTATAAGCAAAATTATAGTTTTATCATTTTGGACTAAAATAATAGAAATTGTTGATTGTATGTTGACATTATGCCTCATATTAAGTATACAAAGCCTCTTATGGATATTAACATGTCATAAGAGTATTCACAATCACATTTCCAATTAAATTGACCATCAAATATGGATATATGATCCGCTGTACAATAAAAAAAATTTATTACACGTATTTCAAAGAAATTGGTAAACCAGACATATTTGTTGCATAAAAATGATCTACAAAGTATATATTGTTGGGTCATATTTGTGCATTGTGATTAATAAAAATTAATAAAAAATATAAAATAAAATTTATTATTTTAGATAGTTAATTTTATTATCTTTTCAATGACATATAAAACATATAAATTTAAATAATTATAAATAAGTTATAAAGATCTAAAGATAGTAATATTTAAAGATATTTTAAAAAATATCAAAAACTAAAAGAATACATAAATTTCTAAATCTTAAATTCTAAATCTTAAAAAAAAATTATCTAATAGATTGTATATATTTTTTCCAATTAATTCTATAGAAGCTAATATAGTATCGAGCAACACCTATACAATCAACGTAAATCTTATTTTTTAGCAAATATCTATAATTATTGACCTTCATCAATATTAAGTATGGATTTTTACGATCTTTCACTCTATTAAACAAATACTATTATATATGTTCTCAAAAATCTTAAATCAAAGGTCAATCTTTGGATTTAGGTTTAAAATAAAATTCTAAAATCTCAAAAGTATCTTTCAACATGCCAAGGTCAACATAGTCAAAGAATGCCATCACCTTCACACTCACCTTAATTCTAACATATACTCAATACACACACTTGCATCGACTAGCATACTTCGATAAATAATATTGCTCCCATACAAAATCACCAATCTGTTGTAGCTAAGAACACCGTATATATAAGCAACTAAAGAATTTAAATATAAAGCAATGAAAAAAAAAAAAAAAAAAAAAAAAAAAAAATCTAAACTTGCAAATGCTCTAATTTAAAAATAAAAATAAAATAAAACACTTTGCAAAGCATTACAACAGTCAATTAAGAAACATCGAGTTTAAAAAGTAAAGAAAGCCAAAATAACTAATAAGACAAATCTAGTTTTTTTTCATGACAAACATCCAGAACTACTTACAATACACAATAATGAGATAAAACTCCAAAATCTCAAAAATCTATTTGTACATGCTAAAGTTAACTTAGTTAAAAACCACAAGAACCTTTACAACAAGCTCAATTCAAGCATACATCCAAAATTACAAAAAAATGATAAAAAATACAAGATTATGAATTCATCATAATTTTTTTGATAGAAAATGGACTTTCCATCAAATGTTCTTCATAAATGTATTTCTTTTCCAAAAAGATTCCAAAAATTTCAACAACTCTTTAAATTCTTTAGTTGCTATTATTTAAAATTTCAGAAACGAAAGAAAAGAAATTTCTTTTCTTGTCTATATATTTTATTTTTTATGGTCCTTTTGAATCCATCAATCACCTCATTTGCTTGTAAAGTGAGTATTTTTGAAAAAATGCTAGTTCTAATAGATTTTTTTCTTAGAGATGTTATATACAATGTAAAAGTTCACTCGGTGTAAAAACACAAATATCACCATCTTTGGGTTTAAACATGATTGATGCTTTTGGAAAACAAAATATAGCCAAGTCATTTTTTTCCAATAGATCTACATATAATAAATAATTTATTTTTAGTATATAAAAATTTTAATTAAAAAATATACTTTAAAAATTATCAACACTTTAAATTCTAAAAAATATAAAATAATAACTTATTACCTTTGCAAAGCCATATTAAAAAACCAAAATCATAATCATCTTCATTTTTATGAGGATTATAATTAAAATTCCTTGTAATAGCAAATGAAGTGAACAGATTGCCACCAATACAAACTTTGCTATGTAAAAATATTTCAATAATTGGATTACTATCCAAATATTCAAATAAAATTCTATATGATTTTTTAAAAATATGACAAGTATACCTTGCCAATTCTTGAGATAAATCATAATGTTCTAATTTAATTTAAACATACCTACATGATATCTAATTATAAAAAAATAATTAATAATATTAAAATATATAACCATAATATATAGAAAATTTAAAAATTAAATTAAAATTAAATAATATATGAATATTAAACATATCATCTAATATTTCCATATGAAGATTGCATCCCAAACATGCAAATACTCAAATTTCTTTTTGTTGTCAATCGACATAAGCTTCGACCATGTTTTTCAAGATATGATGTTGTTATAGTAATAACTTGATATTCTTCAGGGATAAAAATATCATTTTTTAACTCTTTAAATTTATCTTTTGAAGAATCACTTTGAGTTAATACTATTGGACTTTCCACATAAGTAATTATAATAAATATTTTGTTAATGCTTCATCTAATTTTTTAAAATCCACCAATCGAATACTTTGTTGAAGAACTACTTCATCTTTAGTACAAGGAAATTCAATTGATTTTATTTTTTTATCATATCCATGATTTTAGTTATATTTTTTAGTATAATACAATAATTCTTCTGTAATGTTGAGAAGTTGCATTCTATATTTTTGATAGTAGTAAGTTATTTTATCTAAAAAATAATCCAATCGTTGTTTTAAAAATATACTTTGAAACAATTTTTTTTTTTTTTTTTCTTGAATGTTTTAATCCAAACAAGATTTCTTGTTTAGAATTTCACATTCACAATACTTACATCATATCATATCATTATTTGCACTATAATCCA